>NC_056741.1:294022562-294228850 GCF_019279795.1 Protopterus annectens | reverse complement strand
GAACGGTCTGCGATTCCTGTGCGCGATTATGTACTCTCAGCGATCTATTTCCTCACACGCCAGTCCTGATGCTGTGATGTGCATTGTACAGCCCAGATTTGCTGACCTCCAATATCCTTCCTCCTACGGTGGCACACCCTCTGTGGTTGACATGTATCTCGTGTAGGCCACTCCTCGGTGTAGTACCGCTTCGCGTTTGCTCCATCCTTACACCGCCCGTTTTTATGTATTCACTATTATCTGCCTCATTTGCATAGAATTGACTACTAATACATGGTTACGGCGCCGAACACCGCCACCACTCCTTGACAACCATTGCGCTGGGGTTGAAGCTTTACATACATACTATGGTGTGTGGTGGCTGTGCAGCTGATGTGTGTTATACTGCTCTTTTAGGACATTGTCATATTATTTCATTGCTTTGCAACTTCTGTGCACATATCCGGGGGGGGGGTCTGCTGTTCTTTCTACGTACGTGCCATTTATGTCATTTTTTACATTTTGTGCATATTTTCTTTGGACATTCTCGGTGCCTTTCCACATTGGCATATTGCACCTGTATGATACCTGACTTTGACATTTGACAGCCTTCCGTTACTCCTCGGTCATGTTTGGGTAAATGTAAACCGTTTTTTTTTGGTTTACATTGCCGTGCCCTTACGCTACGCCTGCGCCACTTCGTGGATCGCTATTTGCCTTCATTTGCATGGTGCAATACCGCACACAGTGTGTTTTGCATACCTACACCGGGGGCGGAGACGGTCCGGCGCACGCCGGTAGTGCACGTGGAATTCATTCATACCTGAATCGCTCAGCAGCCATATTTGGCGTTATAACGCCGACGCTATGCTGGCGCCTGGCGCAAGGTTCATGAATCCCGGGGATTATGTATTAGTATGCACTATAACATAACTAAACCAACTAAAACGTGTATGATTAATTATTACATTAACTCATTTAGGAAAATTATTAATGCAAATATAGATTTAAAAATCTGTTTTGATTTTTTTAGCACCATTTATAGTCACAAAGAACTTTCCACATAAAATATATAGAAAAATTATCAATTCTTGGGAACAGAAAGGATTTGTTTGTTTGCTCCAATGTATCAAAGAACTAAAAGTTTTAGATATGCAAGCAATAAAAACAACATACAAAATTCCAGAACAGGACTGGCTATCTTTACAGAGTATTTTGTCATATTCACAAGATTTAAGTAGAATAATTAACAATTCTTCATTTAAAGAGATACCTAAATTTACGAAATACATATATAAAATTATATATAATGACTTTGACATGGGAAACAGTATTTCAAAATTATAAAACAACACCCAAAACCTCATATTGGAAATATATAACAAAAGGACACTCAGTACAGTTAACTGAAGATATTAAAACAAATATCTTATTATCGATAAAATATACATCCTTTACACAATAATTTAATTGGAAATGCTTGCACAGAGCATTCTTAACTCCAGATAGAATCAGTAAAATTAATTCTTCCATAAAAGGAATATATTGGAGATGCGAGCAAGTACACAATGCAGATTGGAACCACATTTTCTTTGAATGTGTTAAAAATTAAGCCATTTTGGAATGGTATTAATAACTTTCTACAAGCTTTATTTAATTAATCATGTTATTTAACTAAAGCTCTTGTATTATTAAATGTGAATGAAGGTCCTCATTTCAGTAGTTCAAACATGTATCTAGTATGGACTATACTTGCAATTTCAAGGAAGTGTATAACAAGAAGATGGAATAGAAACACAATACCAACTTTGGAAGACTTCTACAGCCTACTGAAGACGGCAGCATTATTGGAAATTAAATTTAAAGAACTAAGAATTTATCCAAAGCCGTTTATCAACAACCCTTGGGGAAAAGTCTTATCACTGATTGACACTATACAGTAATTGATAAGACACTCTGATAATGGATTGGACATACTTATAAAGTAACTGTATACATTAAGATCTGTTATAGTGTCAGGCTAATGTGAATACTGTACATCGTTATTTAAGATGTTATGTATAAATACTATGGAATGCATTCAAATGTATTTGAAAAATAAAAAACTTGAGAAAAAAACTGACAGGCTTACATGGGATAAGTCTACATTTATGGAAGCAGCAAGGAGATGGAGTTATCTCAAAAGTTTGTAGGCTTCTGTTCACTTCTGATGAATCTTTGAGGAACTTAAAAAGGACAGCTATGTTTCCCTATAAGCAGCTATCAAACTGTTACTTGCTCCTGGCATAAGCAAACCCTTTACATTGTTGCGCACTGTGTTTCATTTTCATTCACAATGATGGTTTTCATTGGATGTTGTGGTACAGCATGCTTACATGTATTAAGACAGCTAGTAGAACTGACCGAGGTAAGCATGCAGGTGAAGTGGCTGTATATCTATACCTGTATAAGACTTTCTTTTAGACTAAGACTTATCTGTCTATCTGGATAGAGAAAATCATGGTCACAGTCAATTGCCTAATGTTAGATGAATCTTCTGGGCCAGATGGTCTCTTAATAAAATTCTATGAGACTTTTAAGCATGGTTTAAACCCCTATCTGCACTTCTCCAACAGTTCAAGTTGTTGGAGTTGAATGTTAAGTACTGTATTTTTCCAGAGTCTGTTCCCTTACAAAGAAAAAAGAGCAATACTCATCCTCCAAACAACAGGACTTTCATACTTTTGCATCAATGTACAAAATATTTGCCAAATTCTTGCCAAAGGAATGGAAACATATCTTCCCACCTTAATACATTCTTGCCGAAGGCTTTCATAAGAGGTAGGTAAATGCTGATGGGCTTTATTAAACTATAGCTGACCATGTAGTACAGAAACAGTAACATTCCTGAAGAATAACAGGTGTGTTGTACCTTTAAGAAGGATTTCCAAGATCTGTGTATGTGCATATAAATACCAAGCACGTGTTAGCTTCACTGCCATTTTGAAGGTGCAGCCAGAGTGTTAACATCTATGTACATGATAGCTATTTGTTTATTAGTTAAAGTTACTTAACCTCATTTATGATGTGTTTGTATACAATGAAGCTGCTTGAACAAGAACCCATGATGCTTGCCTGTTTTATCCTGACCTGCCGAGTGACATAGTGTCAGAAGTGAGATGGCAAAGACTGTTCTTCCGAGCCATGAGGTGCTGAGGAAATGGCAAAGGCAAACTAAAAGAACCAACAGTAAAAAATGGCCAGAAACAAGTCAAAGGTAAAGAGAATAAACACAAATGACTTATTTATTAAAAGAGGTAAAACAGCGTATTACAAAGGCACAAAATGTATTGTTAAGCAAATAGCACAGAAACATTTATTAAGCAAATGAGAAGCATAAAATAGCTCATTAATCAAACAAAATGTTTGAAACTGAGTTATTTGACAAAATGAGCATTAGAAAAGTGCATAAAGGGTTCAGAATTACCTCAGAATTGTAAAGCGAGCATGTTTAAAGTGAAACAAACATGTTTAGAGTTAAAATGTGCACAAAAATGTATAGTGGGAATGAACAGAGATTAAATGAGCTAAACAAATAAAACAAAAGGGCATAACAGGCAGATTAAGAAAGTCAATGAGCAAAACAACTATAATAGAAAGGGCAGAAAAGAGCACTTTGAGTATAAGTAAAGCAAAGGTGACTGCATGTATTTTGGCGGATTACCATGTTTTGGCAGAAACTGAAACTTCACATTGATTGAAGTCTTGAATAGCATAACTAGAGTTGTCTGAAGTATTTCAAAGTGCGTAAAAGTGATTATAGTGTGCGCTTATTGCTGTGCATTTATCCCAAAGAGCTTGTTGTGTGCAAAGTGCAACTATTTTGTGAAGTGCAGTCAAGTGCAGCCTTTTCAAAAGTTTCTTGTGCCTGGGTGTGTCTGTTTGCAGAGTGCTGCCATTACAGACTGTCTCTTGCACTGTACAGAGTTGTTTGGTGAAGTGCAGCCATTTTGGGGAACAGTGTGCTGTGTACTGTTTATTTGCAAAGTGCAGTTATTTTGATGTTTTTCTCAATCTGAGCTTATTCTACCCAATACATTTGCAAAGTGCAATTACTTAAGAAACATTTTATTCGCAAAGTGCCATTACTTTGAAATTGTTTATTTGCAAGGTGCAAATACTTTGAGACAGTTCATTAATAAAGTGCTGTTACTTCAAGATAGTGTATTTGCAAAGTTTAGTTACTTTGAAATGTTTCTTGCCCTCAGTTTCTACTGCCCAGTTTATTTGCATTATGCAGATGTTCGAAATGCTTCTTAAAATGATGATAAATGACTTTGGCAGTAAAATGATGATAAATGGCTTTGGCATTAAAGTAATTACAAGATAAAAGCTTGTACAGTAAAATAATGATGATAAATAACTTCAGCATTAAAGCCATTACATGATAAATGACTCATATAGCAAAGTAATTTCAAGGGAAGTGTTTTTTACAGTAAAGATATTTCAAAGTGTTACAGTGCCCAGGAAACTCATTTTGTGAAATTCAGTTATACAAAGGCTCATTGTGTTGTTACAAGTACTAGCATAAATTTCAAGCACATATATACATGTATGTACAAGTGTGTGTGTGTTCGTGCATATTTGCAAGAGTCTTCACTGAGGTATGTTAATATGGCAGACAGATTTTGCAAGCCACAACTACTTGTGTTTGATCAGAATATTGCAGAGAACTGGAGAATATTTGAGCAAGAATATGATATATTTATACAAGCAGCTTATTCTGATAGAGATGCACATACCAGGGCATTCATTTTGCTGAACCTAGTAGGGTCAGAAGCCATTGAAAGGGAGCATTCATTTGACTATGCACTAGCAGTGTATGAAGGTGAAGGAGAAACTCGATGTCTTGTTGTGCAGGCTGAATCAAGGAACAACCCTGAGTGTTTGAAGGGCAAATTAGGAGAAATGTGTAACTGACAGACTAATGTTACACTAGAGAGGCATTGGTTTTACATGAGAGATCAAAAGCAAGGAGAGACTTTTGCAGCTTATATTACAGACCTGAGAAACAAAGCTAAAATATGCATGTTGGTGATTTAAAGGATGAGTTAATAAAGGACAGACTCATGTGTGGTATTAGTAATGCCGCCGTGAGAAAGATTTTGCTTTGTGACAGTGATTTAACACTGAGTAAAGCTATTGAGATTTGTCAGATTCATGAATTTACAGAAAGGCACACATATATGCTTGCTAATGATAATAGCATGGTTTCAGTAGGCTCCAGAGCTAATGTAGACAGCATGCAACATGTAACAGGAAAAATTAGGCCTAATCATGTGGCAGCAGCAGTCCCTGTGGGACTTCTAGGTAAAACCTGTAGTCTTCTGGCACATTCCAAGACCAGTTCAGTTAAAAGAGTACCGCACCCACAGACTCAAAAAACATGTTTATTTTGTCATGGCTTGATGTTTCCTACATTTTAACAGCACTCTGTGACTATTTACAGCATTTTAAATATGTTTATACATAATTCCAGAGTCTGACCACATGGGATCTAGCATCTTGACGTAGTTTTGATAAATCAGTTTGCCACTCAGTATCCCAGAATGCAGTGTTTTGCAGTAAACTGTTACATCATGCAGGCCTCCTTTTGCTTACAGTTGCTGCCATTCCATAGATGGTGCATACATACACTCCTCTATTTTAGTCAGTACTTTGTAAGTAATATTCTCTGCTGCTGAATAACTACTTAAAATAGAAGCAGTGCAAATGTCACAGAACAGACCTTCAAAAGTGCTTTTTACTGCTGCTTTTTTAATTATACTTAAATGGCACTAATTTGTGATAGACTGAATTCTAGTCCATCTACTTCTCCCCTCCCCGTAACACTTAGCTTCCTTAGCTGTCAAAGTCCTGAGGATAATTTGACCTCTTAATTCCTTTGATTGGCAGCTCTTAGGAGGGGGCTTGGCTCATCTAATTTTCCCTTGTTCTAGCATTTCCTTTGACAGAGGGGACATTTGTTTTTGCTGCACTATAGCCATGGCCTTACCTGACTGCATTCACATGCAGTTTGTGAAGTAGTAATGTAAGGTTTAAGCTATCACTTACTTCATTAGTTCACCTTCTTAAAAATTGAGATTGACATGTCCAAAACTATGTTGGTATGCAGTGTCTGTCTACATACTTTTTATTCCACTTGTTTTTCAAACATAGTTTTGCACTGTCCCTGCCTAAATATACCACATAGAATGATCTTAAGGTTCCTAATACTTGCCAGATACATTTGGGGTGCATGACTAAGTTTAAAAAGGACCCTGTGGTTATTATCATAACTGGCATATGGTCAAGAGATATAAAATTTATTAGAACTGTGAGAAAATAACTTGATTTTGTCAAAAGCATTAAAATGAAACCATTGAATGTTTGAGTCGAAACTAATAGAACTATGCTGGGGGAAGAAGAATCCATTAAGCAGTTTTGGTTTGAAGAATCATGGCAATAAAGGATCAAGTTAACTGAAATAAATAAAGTGGCAGGAATTCCATCCTGACAATAAAAGAATAATAAAAACATCTGCTACACAGTTAGGGTGTTCGTCAAAGGTTTGTTCTAAGAAGGCAGAATTTGTAGTCAGTGCATTGCTGTTGTAATAAAGCAAATTTGCCTCACTTTTCTGGAGTTTTTATATGCTGTAAAATTCATATATCACAATACAGTAACAATTCTATCACATCCGTAAGATAAAGAGGTCTCCACATTCTGAATAGGTGAGGTTGGCAGTGTCTGAAGGACCATTAGTAGTACTTTGTCTCTGGAACAGGTAAGCCCTAGACCCATTTGATTTGCAGATATGCAGTAAGTTCACTATTCTTGGGTCTTGGGTTTCTAAATATGGGCCAGGCACAATTCTCTCAGAAGTCTATTCAATACGGAGTACAGCAACAAGGATTCTAGTCAGTCTGTGTAAGGCATATGCTGGAGGACCTTGATCTTCTTTGTTAGAAACCTCTGAGGCCTCTGCAATTGCTGTAGGTGCCTAGTATGGCACTTACTGAATGAGGTGCTATACTAAATTATGGGCTGGATAAGTGCCAAGTATGGGGGGGGTTCTAACTTCTTTTGCTCTTGAGGAGATGCTTTTACTAATCAAGTGAGCAAGGTGTAAAGATTCCCTTGCAATGGTGATCATGTGGTCATTGAAGTTAAGTTCGGGGTCAACCTGTGTTCCCTGGTCCATTACCACTTCATGGGCTAGGGTGTTGTTATTGATTTGATAGTGTGAAGGGACATGGTGTGTGCCAAAAGGAATGATGATGCATTTCTTTTCATTCAGTTTGAGACTGTGTCTAATACACCAGTCGTTGGTCTGTTAGTCCCACTGGGAGTATACTGACATCAGTTGGGAATTCAGTGAATGCACCAAGTTTGCCATCGTCTGCAAACTTGGTCAACTGTAACCCTTTAGTTTTGACAAGAACTTCTGTGAAGTATATACCAAACAGTATGGAGCACAGCAGTCACCCCTGTGGCACTCTGCTGGCAACAGGTGTGCTGGTCGATAAGCCAGTTCATCAGCTACTAATAAGAGTTGTAAACACCTGAACCTTAACAACTATGGCTTGGCCAAAATACTACTATGTTGGGTCTAACAGATGTCAATTTGACACGAGTAATAAAATAACTGCTGCCAAAGTCATGGACTGAAACAAAATGCCAAAAAATGCATTACTGCATCCTTTCGGAAGTCATCTACCCTAGCAATCTATCACACTAACAATACAGCCATAGCAGTTGACCCAGTTTGTTTGTGGTTTGGAAGCTTATGCGGGCAGTGAGACAACTTTTGACCAGAATGTGTCTGTTGTAAGTAACAAAGTCCACCTATATTGCACAGCTTACAAAGAAAGGAATTGCGTTTAGATCTACCAATGTTAATACCCCCTTTACTCAACCCGTCGTTAGGCCAGTAATGGAATGTAATGCTCCCTTTTGCATGTAGCTGTCCAGACACATCCAACAAGTGGAACACCCACAGAGATGCTTTGCTAAAAGGCTATAAGGCCTAAACATGTCCTACACAGACCTACTTGACTCCCTGCCACCACTGTGCGTATCCTACACACTTGTCAAGATGCAATCCGTGCCCCACATACCTGACATCCTCTGACCCATACCAATGGATGTACTGCACATCAGCAAGTCACATGGCCTCAGAAATACTCTGTCTAGAGATCTAAACAACTTCTGTAACATCAACATAACTGTTTGGAGGGATAGGTACATCTGAAGCAGATAATGTTGCTGTGAAGCAGACTACACATTCACATAAAACACAGTTCATCCTAGCCTCATTGCAGTGTAAATTACATCTATGTACAAGAAAAAGAAAAGGTATCTTAGGTCTGGCCTTTGTACTACTACTGGACAGACACAACTCCTACAAGCTTTATCCCATGCATGGGTCCCCTCAAATTATCTATGGTATGATCTCAGTTATTCTCGTTAGGGTTAATACACACTTATTGGCCATGGTATGGCTAAGAACAACCAACAACCAAATGGGATATGTTATTTCTTAAAGAGAAAGGGAAATTGTCAAGGCTTAAAATGTCCTGCAAGGGCAGTGCACCTAGTACTTAACCATAAACATGAAATTCCTTCAAAGCTCTTATGACAGCTGGTATGTTGGACAAACGTTTACTGATACTGTTGAATTACCTCTGATAACAGCTGGTAAGCTATCAGTTATATAACTAATTTTGAGAAATTTCAGACTGAGCCACACACAAATAGCAAGTCTAATAACGTGTTAATAATGGCTCAAAAGCTGACGCATCATCTAAATCGTAAACATCTTGATGAAATATGCAATTAAATCTCCTTAAGAGAGACAATTTTAGGTAAACTTTAAAATACTATCCCCAATATAAAAATTCAAATTTAAAAGTAATAGCAGGTAGCCCCATGGTATTACACGATATTATAAAAGAGAACGCAACAACAAAATATCTGTACTGCATGCAGCCTGTTGATGGTGCAATGAAACTGGCAGAAAAGAAAATATCATGCACTTTTATGACTTCTTATGATCAGCAACCAATCATGTGTTATAAACTGGTGTAACCAAACTGTTACTGCAACCAATCATGTGTTATATACTGGTGTAACCGAACTGTTACTGCAACCAATCATGTGTTATATACCGGTGTAACCGAACTGTTACTGCCCCAACACAATCAATTCTACAACAGCTTAATGCAACAGAATTGTATGAAATGTAAGGTGACATATATTTGTAATCAGACCACCAGGACTGTTGGGCATTACGAAATAATAATGCCACTTCATAATACATACATGATTTTGGCAGTCCAAAACCATACACTGAACATGAGGGGCATTTGCATTGCAGTAAGTACATTCCTTGGACGAGGAAACACCTTGACCAAGCAGAAATAGACAAGTGCACATTAAACATCAGGCATGGGGTTAGGGCAATGACAATAAACATTTCTCATGGCTGACTGCTTGACAGATGCACTACACTTGCTGCTGGCCCAGGCATAGGCTAAGAAAGGGGAGTAGCACAATGACCAGTTAGCACTGGTGGTCTATGATAAATCATGTATCCATTTCCAAATCTTGTCCCAGATAACAAGAATAGATTACCAGCCAAAGTGGTCTGCCATTACTGGAAACTTCCCAAACAATACTTTACCACAGTCAAAAGTACATGAAAGTGGGTAACATTTTCATTACATCTGCAAAAAGCTACAAAAAACACCCTTTAGTCTGGGGAGGTACTTTGGAAACTCAAATGCAATGTGGTCCCAGTAGAGTAAAATAAGGCAACCGGCATTTCTCTTTCCGGAAAGTTTTGAATCTAGTGAACAGTGATTGAAGCCTTAATAGAGCCTAATTTTATCTGTGGCTTACAATGACTTTTATACTTGAAAGCAGAGAAGTAATGCGGTTTGTATATTTTAAGCTATTTGAAAGGCAGCTTATTGTGCTGCAAATTCAACATTTTAACAAATGTTAATTTGATAGTCTTTACAACTATTTAAAATGTACTCAATTCTAGTGTGGACTGAACTATAGTATTCAACCAGCAATCCATAATTCCTAGGCTTTGGTCAACACTAAGCTCAACATAATGTCGAAAATGTGATAAGAGCCCTTGGGACACAGGAGGACAGTAGTCTCTCCTTTGATAATCACATCGCCACAGTGGTCAGGAAATCCTTCTACGTGGCTCATCTCAAAATAAAAGGATTCTCATCCAGAAAAAAAAGAGGTCATTGTTCCCATCTACTCATCACTCATTAGACCCATTATAGAGTACAACGCCCCTTTTGGTATGTACCTCACAAGACATCTACAACAACTGGAAAGACCACAGAAATACCTCACAAAGAGGATTACTGGCCTCAAACAGATGGCCTATGCAGACCATCTCAAAAACCTACAGCTTTACTCCATCGCATATCGCCTACTCAGGGACGATCTCTGCCTAACAAAGCTATGTCAAACCCAGAGCTGTTGGACATGCTCCACTTAAAGAAATCCCAATCCCTCCGAGCTATACGTTCTAGGGACCTAAACCTTGTCACCACAATAAACAGAACATGCTGGAGGGATAGATTCCTGTCCCAGAGACTTCCCATACTCTGGAACAGACTACCTATCTATGTCAAACAGAGCTCCTCATTAGCACTCTTCAAGAAAAATCTTGATGATTGGATGGGAAATGGGAAATTCACCCCAGGGATCACTTCTGTGGCTCTGCTCGACAGGGGCACAGGAAAATAATTTTCTTGGTGGCGAAAGCCAGGGTACATTTTTTGGCTAGGCTTATATAGGCCCTAGGGCCAATAGCCTAGTACCTACCTATGAACCTATGAACAAAAAATTGACAGTGATAAAGACTATCTCACACAGGAGTGCTTAAGGCAAAATCTCATTGGTTAGTGAGATAAATTCCCATTTGAAAATCATTAATGTTTGCATGCATCCCTATAAGCAAACACTCCAAGATCAGCTGACTATCCTTTAGGTCACTAGCAGCAGATGTCCTTCAGTCCCATGAGCAGTACCCCTTGGTCATCCTGTCCTCTTCCTGCAGCTTTTTTAATACCATGAAATGTCACAGTAATTTATATACTTCCTTCATACTTCCTCACGGAAACTTGATGAAATGAAAAAATGAAAAATGTAATGCAAGCCTAAACTCAGAAAAGGCTTAAAATATCCACAATCATCATCTCATCACATCTACTACACAAAATGAAATTGTTGGGAGTCCATTACTTAAGTACAGATTAAATGAGTACAGGAATAAATGTCCACAATCATACTCTCATCAGATCTACATTATCAAAAGAAAATCTGATCTGCATTATAAAATGAAATTGCTGGTAGTCCATTAGAAAAGTATATAACTGAAGTGGTATTTGGACTGCACTACAATGCATATGCCAGCTAAGTGGAAATTATCACCAAAACAATAATAAATGCACATAACTGCACTAAAACTTTTACAATATTTTCTAAAATCAAAAAGAATGACAGTTGTTTTGTAAATCACTAGCATGTTCTGTGCCGTCTGCATTGAAACAAAGTCTGTTCAAATAGCTTGCTTGAGGGTTGGCAGGCAACGAATCAAACATGACATATAAAGCTGACAAAAGTAAAACCTTGACCTCTTTAGCAAACATCAGCTGTTACAACAGTCCTTTGCCCTTCGTTATAACCTTGGCTTCTCATCCATGTGTTCCCCAACCCACATTCCAAACCAAGCAGTAAAAAACAACCTTAATGTTCTACCATGGCAGGAAACATTTCTCTCTCACTATGCTACAGCCACTGAAACATTAAAAATCGAGAAGTCCCTAGGGTTAACCCTGTGTGATTAGGTCAATGACTCCTAACAGCCAGTACTCCCTCCACCAGCCAAACTGATAAAGTGGCTACAACACCACCAACCCTCATCCATAGTTACTTTATTGTATAATTACGCACATACGATCTGCATTAGCATCCATTAAACTATAGACCCAGAGTCTCACCTACTATTCTCATTTCCCTACATTAATAAAAACATAAGCTAGAGATCCCACTTGACGTATTTCCCTTTCAGCATACTCCTCACATACTTACTGTGTCCTATATGTTCCTGAATTCAACCACTGTTTTCTAAATATACTACTTTAAGTATGCTTTTCCTCACTGTATTAGTTCAAGAAAGCTTTCTTAAAACCTCATAATGCAACAAATACGATAGAGCTTTTCCAAACCATTACCGCATTTAACCACAATTGCATTGTCACCTCCTCCCAGATTATAAAGTTTAGACCAGTACATTTGCAGAAAATCTTGAAACCTCGCTTTGACGGAGAGTATCGTCAAACCTAGTTTACAAGTGTGACAAACATGTTCTGTGCACTCTAATACTACACAAGGAAAATTACAAGATTAATGAACATAACGTAATTGTATTTTAAATTTATCAAACAATATGGCATCTGCAGCACACAACTATTAGAAATTAAATTAGACAGAACAAAACAGTTACGTGAGGAGCAGGGAAGATGCAGTCATAAGGACTGCAGAAGAATTTAAGTATGCCAGTGACACAACAGCTTTAACATATTAAGAATGCACAGAAAAAAATAGCCAATGCATACATTGACAAGAAAAGTGAATACAGATGTAAACAAACTCTGTCTCATAACTGTGGAAATTATGGTGGTTGAAGAATCACTGATGTGGAATAAGGTGAAGTCCCAAGACTGGAAAAACTCACTTATCAGCCTCAACAAAAAGTTGAGATCCCTCATCAAATCCTCTAAAGCTAGCTATGAAAACAGAATTGCAGCAAATAGTAAAGACAACCACAAGGCCTTCTACAGTTTTGGAAAGAATCTCCACGGCATTACCCAGATTTGCTCTGAGGTACTGCATAATGGTACCTCCTATACTGAGCCAAGAGATATTGCCAATATACTGGCTGACAGATTCAGCCAATTTTACCCCTCCCCCCAAAGGACCAATCACAATACCAGTAGATTGCCAAGCACCCAGTATTACCGCTGCACAGGTTAAAACAGCACTGTCCAAGGCCAAGAATACAGCTTCTATGGGACCTGACAATATCCCTGGCTGTGTTCTACATGAACTACAGAGTGAACTGGCACCACACCTGTGTGCCCTGTTCAATCACAGCCTCACCTCAGGCTTTGTCCCTACCAAATGGCGGACTGCTACAGTCATCCCTCTCCACAAAGGAGGAATGACATCAGACCCTGGGAACTATTGCCCCATTAGCCTGATGAGTCTGATATGCAAAGCTATGGCCTTAAGCTCAATTCTCAAAAATGTGTAGCCATCCCTTTGGGAAAAACTCAGTTGCCATGAATTAGCACATCAATAGTCCACTGAACACAGTAGGCATTAAAAGAGCTCTGGGAACACAGGTTGATGGCAACCTCTCTTTTCACCACCACATTGCCACTGTGGTCAGAAAGTCCTTCCATGTGGCACATCTCATTGCTAAGGGTTTTGCATCTAGGAAGAAAGAGGTCATTGTCTCCCTCTACTCTTCCCTCATTAGGCCAAACATTGAGTACAATGCCCCATTTGGCATGTACCTCACTAGACACCTGCAACAACTGGAGAGGCCACAAAAGTACCTCATAAAGATGATCCTAGGCCTTAATCACTTGTCCTATATGGACATAATCAAAAAACTCCAACTATTCTCTGTCTCATATCACCTACTTAGAGGCGATCTCTGCTTGACTTACAAAGCCATGTCTGACCCAGCTCTTTTAGAAATGTTACATCTAAAGAAATCCCAATCCTTCCGCACCACACGCTCCAGAGACCTCAACCTCATTACCACAATCAACAGGACATACTGGATGGACAGGTTCATAACCCAGAGACTGGCCATGCTATGGAGTAGACTTCCCAAACATGTGAAACAGAGCACCTCACTGACCCTCTACAAGAGAAATCTTGATGAGTCGATGGAAAAAAGAAAATTCACCCCGGGAACACTCCAGTGGCTCTACTCGAAAAAGGCACTGGGAATTAATGTCAGGTGGCATGATGCCAGTGTAATCCTATGGGCTAGGCTTGCTAGCCATTAGCCTAGTACACACCTATGAACCTATGAAGAGGGTACCCAAGATAAATACAATAATAAAAATTCCACACCAAGCATAAACTACTGTACCCCACTATTGGGACAAAAGAACATATCATCTCTGATGTAATCCCATTACTACTATAAATTCATGTTACCTGGTCATCCAGTGCTATGTCATGGTGACCAAAAATTAGTTATAAAACGGTGTCAACCTGATCACACTCAGACTAGGACATCTACAGGGATGAGTATTATGAACAGATGCAAATGTCATCCTTAGGCATGCCATGAACTGGCATTTTCAAATGAATGAATGTAAACAATGAAATATATTACATTTGTTAACAATGATGGTACATTGAGCCTAGTGGATAATTTTAAGGTTCAGCCTAGAGTACAGCAGTAATATAAATAAATTAGTTAAAACAGCTCTAGTAATAGAAAGCAACTGAGTGACATATCATAACTTAGGAAAACAATCATAAGTAAAACATTAGAGTAATTAAAAAAGCAAAAGAAATAAAAAAAACACACAACTAAAAGATACCATGAAATAAAGCACTCAGGAACCATAACTATTTGACTTAAAAGAATAAAATTAGTAAGACAGGAATGCATATAATTTAATTTAACCAACAGCACAAGCCCTACATAATGCATGCGGTTACAGATGGATAATTCTAACAATGACAAAGCTTATTTACATAGTTGAAGTTGAATACAATGCCTCAAGACTTCTGCTCAAAGTTAAACTGCATGGAGACTTCAGAAAAAAGGTGTCTAGTGTCTTCATCAACATACAATCAACAATTTAGCATTGCTACAAACAAATCATTCAGCAAAAATTGAAAGTCACCGTACCAAATCATTTGCTATGTTTGCTCCATTTGTTCTACTTTAGTTTTATTGGTTTTAATTTAACATTTATTTACTGGGAAAATGCGACTTTGAACAGAGCCAGTTTGCAATGGAGGCCCTGGGAGAAGCGCACCAGACAGACGTCTTTGAAATGTGCTATAAACCAGGAGTGCTGAGAGAAAACCCACACAAATACAGGAAGGAACTGCAGACTACACACAGAAGCCACTCAAGCAAAGACAAGTACAGGCAGCAACATTAACCCAGTGCTACATACAGTTAATCAAATATCCAAGTAGCTCCTCAAAGTTATGGCCAACAAACTAAACAACATGCAGTAACAAAGCATGGTCGTCATATTCAAAACCTTTTCCTAACAGCTTTCTCAACACGCATCTAAGCCACATAATTGTAATACAGTGATGCATCCTAGCCTAGATTGAGGTACATCGCATATGGGAGAGGGGCATCAGCAAAAACGCTGGTGGAAACCAGAAAACTGAGTGTGTATGTGTGTGAGGGTGCGATTATGATCCAACAAGCCATTATTTTAAACTCGCTAAGCTGTTTACTGAGTGTAAAATAAGAAAAAAAAAAAAACAGCTTAGCGAGTGTAAAAAACCTAGATCATGATCACAAAGTCATGCACACACAAACACACACACAAAACTTCAAACATTACAGGGTGATAAAGGAAACTGGTTACTATTGGCAACCAAGACCACATGGAATAGCTGGGAAATGGAATGCCGCAGCAAAGGCAAATAACTATCAAAATGTACAGCAGTAAAGGGCTGGAGTTTAATAGCAAAGTGCACACCTGCATCCACAGCAATTTTTTTGGCCAACATGACCCACACAGGCAATCTTACAATGTTTTTGAATGCAGGTGTGAACTTATACAGCATAGTGACTGGAGAAAAGCCAGAAGAAATGCAGATGTCAGATTAATGAGCAAACTGATATTTTGCAGTCCAACAATGTAGTTATAAAAAATATCCCACACCAATAATAAGCCATGAGACATGCTGATGCAGAGAGAGACTTGCACAAGACGTTCCAATAGAGAAATACAGCATACTGGAAAGACAATGAGAAAAAGGACTTCCCTACCTCCTGAAGTTTAACTGGAGCAATCGAAGGCTGGGGGAAGGACAAGGGATTTGTGACATCACAGAATGGGTTGGTTGCATTGTTTTACTTAGAATCAGAGGCTGGCCATAGTGATGTCGCTTTGGGGGAGAGAACTGGTCAAAAAAAGTACCTGCACTACCTGGCCGCTATGACATCAGTAATTGGGTGACTCCAGCAAGCTTTACTAAAGCGTGAGATGATCATTTTGAAAGTGAAACCATCCCAGTACACTAAGGTAGGCTTCTATTACAGAAGAAAGGGGAATTATAACAATTGTAAAAGCTGTATTGTTGTTCCTTTATAGCGGAAACTGTAAATAGGGAGCAAAAGGACCAAGGAGTTGAGGAATACATTATAGAAACCCGTTGTACTCCATTAAAAGAGCATGCTCAATGCCGAACCAAGGGTACCTAGTGCAAAATAAACATTGCTCAGTACAACATGAGTGAATCAGCAAACCCCAAATCAAGCTTTATTGTTAACTGTTGCAACTGTGGTGCCAACCGTGAATCCAGAAGAGAAAAGTGCATAGTATTTGGCCAGCAATGTGACAAGTGTAAGAAATGGAACCATTTTCACAGATATTGTCAATCGAGTAAGCCTCATACAGTTACAAAGAAGGGTCACTTTTTTTTTTTTTTTTTTTTTTTTTTAAATCTTTTTATTGATTGTTTTGAAATTATTACAAATCCAACATATAACAACAACAGACATGCCAAACAACAAATATACAAGTAATTAACCTCCAACAACATATCCAATAACTATCTACAAATCTCATCTAAACCCTGACCCTGAAAAGTTCGAAACAGTTTTTATTATTTGCATACTATATACTATTACAGTAATATATGGTCAAATATTTGCTTCCAAAAATCCAAGAAGGGTTACTTCTAAAAGCAAGTAAATCAAAAAGACCTGCAACAGTTTGCTATCTATGTAGATGGTGTGTCAGTAATTGGTGAAAAGGTTGATGCAGTAGATTTATTGGCAACAAATTAAGTGTTTTATACTGTCTGGATCAATGATAAATCCACTGAGCTTAAGGTAGGCACTGGTTTAAAGTGTAATGTCATGTCTGCAGATACTTTTGCAAGGGTCAGAGCTGGTGAACAACTAAATGTGACTACCAGTTGTGTGAAACTTGTTGCTTATGGAGGTGAAGAAATTCAAACCGAAGGCTCAGTAGTGCTTTCATGTTATGTGGCCAAGAACTGTTATATCCTATTGTTCTATGTGGTTCAAAGACCTGTGCAGTCATTATTGGGTCTCAGAGACAGTTTGCAAATGAATCTGCTTTCTTTTACCAAGGAAGCTCATCAGATAAGCACCTGTCCTAGTTCCAGCTTCACTAACACTATTTTTCCAGAATATGCTGATGTTTTCGATGACAATTTGGGTAAACTTCCAGTTGTGTATTCCATGAAATTAGACCCAGAAATCAGTCCCGTGATCAGACCAGCAAGAAGAGTTCTGCTAGATATGCATTATAAAGTCAAAGCTCAGTTGGACAAAATGGTGCAACAAGGTGCAATTTGTCTAGTTACAGAACCTACCGAATGGGTGTCGTCCATGTTAGCAGCTCATTCGAGAAGATCAGATGAAATCAGAATATGTAATGACCCATGAGATGTGAACAAGTTATTGAAGACACCACGTCATCCCATGTGTACAGTCGAAGAGATTGCAGCCCTGATACTGAATGCCATTGTTTTTTTCTATATTAGATGCAAAGAGTTCATTTTGGCAAGTGATGCTTGATTGCAAATCTTCATTACTGACTACATTCAGTACCCCATTTGGAAGATATAGATTCCTTAGGATGCCATTTGGAATAAAATCTGCAAATGAAGTCTTTCAGCATGCAAAGGAGCAAAACGTTTTATGTTATCCTTATGCCATAATAGTAGATAATATATTGGTCAGAGGCAATGATGAGACAGAGCATGACAGAAATCTTAAGAGAGTTCTAGTCAGAGCACGTGATGTGAACTTAAAACTCAATCCTCTGAAGTGCAAATTCAGACTACCAGAAGTTACATATGTAGGTCATTTGTTTACATGTATTGGCTTGAGACCAGACCCGTCCAAGCAAGCAGCCATGCTTAAAATGCCAGCACCAGATAATGTGCAAGATCTACAATGTTTTCTTGGCATGGTCAATTACTTAGGCAAGTTTATACCAGACTTCAGTGAGTTGACAGTGCCTTTGAGAGAGCTCACACATAGAAATGTTACTTGGTCATTGCTAGACCAGCATCAGTGAGCATTTGTAGTTCTTAAACAGAAAATTAATACCCCACCAACATTAAGAAATTACGATGTCAACAAACCAGTAGCTCTTTCCTGTGATGCTTTGAAATTTGGTTTAGGTGTAGTTATTCTTCAAGAAGGCAGGGTCGTAGCCTACACATCTAGAACACTTACCCAGACTGAAATGCAATATGCTCAAATTGAAAAGAACTTTTGGCAATAGTGTTTGCATGCTCCAAGTTTCATGATTATATCTATGGTCGAGAAATGCATATTGAAACTGATCATCAACCTTTGGTTACTATTTTAAAGAAGCCTATGCATTCAGCTCCAATGCGATTACAAAGAATGATGCTTAAGTTGCAAAAGGCAAACTTCATTATCTGGCTGATACCTTATCCAGATCGCCCAGAAATACAATGGAACAGCTTGACACAGAGAATTTTTACTTTGACATCATGGAAGTGCATAATTTTTCTACCACAAGACTTGAAGAGCTAAGAGATCCAGTTTTGCAGAAGCTCAATCAATATATCCCTGTTGGATGGCCGTCAAAGCAATCAAGTGTACCACCAGAAGTGCAATCTTACTTTCCTTACAGAGATGAGCTGTTGATGGAAAATGACATTGTTTTCAAAGGTCCTAAAATTGCCATTCTTGCTATCTTACAATGAGAATATATGCAGATTTTGCATCATGGTCACCCGGGTTCCTAATCTACTAAGAGAAGGGGAGAGATGACTAGTATTTTGGACTTCTATAGCGAAAGACATTAACAGAGTACTTTTATTCCTGTTCAGTGTGTAATAGTACTAAAGTGCATTTGCAAAGAGAGACACTTCAGCTAAGTCAAATTCCTGATCTACCTTGGTCAATTGTAGCTACTGACATATTCAAGTGGAACAATCAACCTTACTTAGTACTGGTAGACACTTATTCAAATTGGTTCAAGATCGAGTTACTACCTAATCTCACTTCTACTATAGTCATTACTAAGTTAAAGCATCATTTCTCAGTCCATGGCAGTCCACAGAAATTAACCTCTGACAATGGTACACAATTCACCAGTCATTTGTTTCAGAAACTGCCAGAAAATGGGAGTTTGTACATGTTACTAGCAGTCCATAGTATCCTCAATTAAATGGACTTGCTGAACATGCAGTACAGATTGCAAAGCAATTATTTGAGAAGTCAAAGCATGATAATACTGATGTTTATTTACTTAATCTGAGAGACATACCCCGTGACGATATACTTGGCTCATCTGCTGAGAGACTTCTATCGAGGCAAACCAGAACAACACTGGATATCAGTTCTAGTTTATTGAGGCCTAAAGCTAAGAATATCCAAGCAATCAAAGCCCAGTTATCTAGAAAACGTTCTTTTCAAAAGTCCAGCTATAGCAAGTCGAGCAGATTTCTTCATCCATTGGAAAAAGGAGAGACAGTGAGGATACAAACTGTGAAAGGTTTCGACCAGATTGGTCAATTAATGAGTATTTGTGCAGATCCAAGATCCTATTTTGTTAAATACGAGGGTGTGGAGTACAGAAGAAATCACAGACATCCTCCTGTAGCAGAACCAATATCGCAGCATCATACCTGTAATAAAGATTCTAATTCTCAGAGCAATCTAGATGATATTCCTATTCCAGAACATGTCTTGATTTCTGATACTGTTCCGGTAGATGACGCCAGTGTTCCTAAAATTGAACAGTGAGCAGAGACAATCCCAGTTGCTAAACTAGATCCCAAATTTTATGTCACATGATATGGTCACATTTCAAAGCCTAGTGTGAAATACACAGCAGCTTGGACATAGTTTTTTATATGTATCTAGCTTTGTTTAATTGCATGGTGAAAATCATTTCTGTGTAAATTGCATATTCACTAATATCAGTGATAATGCCTAACTCATTTTCTTAAAGAGGAAGGATGTAGAATAACAGGTGTGCTGTATCTTTAAGAAGCATTTCTAAGATCTGTGTGGTATAAATACCAAGCACGTGTTAGCTTGAGTGCCATTTTGAAGGTGCAGCCAGAATGTTAACATCTATGTACATGATAGCTAGCTGGTTTATAAGTTAAAGTTACTGAACCTCATTTATGATGTGTTTGTATACAATAAAGCTGCTTGAACAAGGACCCACAATGCTCACCTGGTTTATCCTGACCTGGCGACCAATGGGTACCAGTAACATCCCTTCTAATTAAGCAGGGGTACCAAGAAATTTACCATCTCTTCCTATATTGTTTTGTTCTTGCTGCAGAGTTGGCAAATAACATTCAACAGAATTTCTAATACTGCGGGCTTTGCCTTTGTTTCCCACCTAACACAGTCACCCTCTCACTTCATGGCCAATTGCACCTTATGGGTTTTCGGTCCAGTCTTCCACCTTTAGGAGATCTTTCTTACAGTGCATGAATTCAGGAAGCTCCCCTCCCCAAATTTGTTAATAGTTTTCCATCTTAATCAGACTAAATCTAATTAAAATAACAGTATGCCCAATACAATGTTAATTTGATTATTATGTGGTTCCTTTATCAACAGCATTGGTTTGGAAAAAGATTGCTTCTTTAAAAAACGGTGATTACTCAAAACCATGGTGCACTGTGCATTGCCTTAAGGAGTTTTTACTTTCCATAAGGTAATGTGATGATGGAGCTGGTGCAAAAATTTTTTCATATTTGTGGTATTGCAGTGAATGGCATAGAGGTATTTCAATAGGCTGTGACAATGGAAGTGATTTTTGAGTGATGTATAGCTCACTAACAACTACTAAAGCCTTGGAGATGTGATCTTACTGTGTCGGTAATTAACACTTCAGGAAAGGATAGGAAATGGAAAAAAAACTCCATCAGAAAAGCCCCATTCAACTGGTCTGCCCTCATTTCTATTCATATGAGTTGTTTTTCAAGCCACCAATATGTAAACAATATCCAAAGAGCCACTCACAGCCTTTCTGATACCCCCCCCCAAGAAAACCTTTATAACAAGGGAAAATCCTAAGTGAGATTATTAACCTGTTACAACTAGGATGCTCATCCATCAGAGAATAAATAAATAGTTCTTTTTAACTAAACACTTGTATAATTTCTCATGAAGGGAGAGTTGTTGCAAGACTCACTGTGGAAATTACTTCTTTGCAAGACTCACTGTGGAAATTACTTCTTTATACTACCCAGTTTTAAGAACCCTTTCTTACTAGGCTGCCACATGTCAAAATGATGCTGCTCCCCACGTCCATCTTCATATGCAGTAATTTGTCATTTTTTAGATACCCTATTACTACAGGGAAACTACAAAAAATATAATTTATTTTTATTTGAGACTCTTACCTAACAATCTTTTTATCATACCAGTTCATCATCCAGTAAAGAATAGGAGATTCAGCCTGCCCAACCTAGAAGTGCATGTCTTGGCTGCTGTAATGCATCACTGAATACAGGCCAGAAACAATCCGAGTCTGGTTACCGTTAGAAATGGATGCTAACCACTCAAACACTTAAATAATGTGAGTAAAGGTAGATGTAAAGTCAGGGATCTAGCAGGTCTTGATGCAACAGTATTTGAATACTACAGAATGGGATGGGCATTGCATGTGATCTGGATTTGATAAGCAGGATCTGGGATACTAAGGATATCAAAGCTGACACATTTCCTATGCTGTGGCTTCTGTTTTGAAGAGGCATATGATCCTTCATAGGGTAGTCATGCCTCTCATATTGCAACTGTTGTAAGCATGGTTCAGAAGGGAGAATACGTTAGTGGAAGTTTCTACAACTGGGATGCCTGTTTGGCTCAGTGGTACTTGCCTAATACCTGGCAGTCACTACTGAATATAAAATCTACTGAACAAAGATTCATGTTCAGTTGAAAAGTGCCCTAAACATTTGTTAATAATGTTTTACAAAGGTTGAATGTCTACAGAGTTTGGAGTGGCCATGGTAATGCAGCGGTTACTGTTGCTGCCTCACAGCAAGAGGTTCTTTGGTTTGTTTCTCGGCTGGGGTGCCATCTGTGTGGAGTTGGCATGTCCTCCCCCCTGTGTTCACGTGAGTTTCCTCCAGGTGCTCCAGTTTCTTCCCACATCCCAAAGACATGCTGTAGGTGGATTGGGCACTCTAAATTAGCCCTTTGTGTGAGTATGTACATGTGTGTGACTTCTGTGGAAGGTTGGATGCCAGGCTGGCAAATTGACACCATAAAACTCCACTGCCAATCGTTCTGTAGATTGTTGTTCCACTAAGGCAACCCCTAACTAGGAAAATCTAAAAGAAAAAGAAGAAGACTGTCTACAGAGTTTGGAGGACATAAGCAAACCCACTATGAACAACAATGGGACTGGACTTTGTTCATCTTGGGAGGGGTCTCTCAACATTCCATCTCAGGTCTGTACATGCTTCGCATTAATGGGGAAATTACATCCTGCCTGCTCATCTTAAAAAGAGGGGACATGCAAAAGATGATATATGTTGGTGATTTACAGCTTAGGGAACAGTTTGCTTGAATATAGCCTGGAAATGGCTATATATTAAAGGTACTTGTGAAAAGGAATCCCAAGGCAGCACTTCAGAGTTTCTGACTCAGCTCTCATCATTAGTGGATGGAGAATCACTGCTGGAGACTGGTACTCTGGTTCTGAGCTGCAACATATACTGAAGGGGGACTAACTATAATAAACATTCATAGTTATCCTTTTGGAAACATTTCCTCCGTGAAGACACCCATTACTCGTGTATGAACATAAACTTAAAGAAAAATTCTGTGATACCGGGGATGGATGTTTTAATGATTGTTGGAATATACTTCTTTGTTGTTGAGACAACACAGTGTAATTTGGTTAGTGTTCTTATCATAAAAGGGATGCTTGTCTTCCTTTATTGTTGGGCAACCCAGTGTATTTCTACATTTTGTTTATTGTTCTTATCCTCAAAGGGATATCATTTTCTATCTATGTGTAAGCAATTTCCATAAGATGTTTACATACTTGTAATGATTCAGTTATGTGTTAAACTATTTACATTTTACCTGCATACATGAATCCCACAAGACATTATTGTAGTTTAAATGCTTCAGTTTTTGTTAATATGTTTTGCTATTTTCCAGTTTTACTTGGGTAACATAGCATTCTTTCTACAATTTATAAAGTGTGGTAGTTGCGCTCGTTGTAGAAACACACTTGATCATATAGGTCTTTATTGTATGGTATTCTAAAACAATGCAATGACTTACTCATGCGTATTGTTCCTCTGTGATGTTGCCTGGAGTCTGGCAGTTCTGGAGTAAATTGTTACTAGTTGTTTTGTATTAGGTTTATAGCTTCAGTTCTGTCAATAACATTTGTGGGCATAATAATAATAGTAATAATACTACTACTAATAATAATAATAATAATAATAATATAAAAAGACTGATTGTTCTGTTGAAGTAGGTTTCCTTGTCTTTCTGTAAAACTCCTTAAGAAAAAAAAAAATTTATATTATTTAATGGGGTTAATCACTTAAACTGTTAGTAAATAGCTGTGAATGGAGGAATATTGCCTTGCTGAGGCAGCAGAGACTAAAACTGGGTAGTTGCCATTGATCTTATACATAATTTAGTGCAAAATGTATTTATTTATTAACATTGCTGTACCAGTGGCATAACAGGTAACACACTCACTTTTTTACAGAATGATGTGGGTTCTATTCCCACACCCAGTGGATTGATTGCTGACAATGTGATACAGCATAAGGAAGGTGCTGCACTCCTGAGTGTGCTCTCCTTTGGATGAGACATTAAACCAAGATCCCATCTGCTTGAGTTGATGGTAGTGCAAGTGGATATAAAACATCACATGGCACCTATCGGAAAGAGTACAAAAATTTCCCCTAGTAGTATATATGCCACCTTGTGTCTTTCTCCTGGAAAGTGGCGGGTCTATGTTAAATAAACGAACACTTAAAATGTCGAGTACAACATACTCAAACACTTTTAAGTGAATGTTGATTTAATCAACCACTCAGAAGGTCGGAAAACGGAGTTCTGAAATATTTCATTTGGCCAGCACTGACTTATGTGACATAATACATCATGTAAGCTACTGCTGACGGTGCCGTACATGAAGAATGGGAGATTTTCCCTTTTCTGCACTGAAGTGCGGTCTCGGAATTGGTATATTTAAGTATGTTTTCCTTTTTTTTTGTTATGATATGTATGTACCTGCTGTTAGTTGGTTAAATGTCCTGTAGCACTTGGGAGGGGTTGGGGGCCAAACAAAACTTTTCAAGATTGTGGTTTCCAACATTTTGAGCGGTCAGTTAAATAAACATTCGCTTAAAGGTGTTCGAGTATGTTGTACTCGACATTTTAAGCATTCGTTTATTTAACATAGACCCAAAGAGGCTACTAGTCTAATGGGACTAACTTGGTGAACAAAGGATAGATAAATAAAAAATAAAACATTTGTTTACTTGAAAAGTCCGAATGGGCACAGGTACCCTTTTTCAGTGGATTCCTGGGGAGAAATCATCCAAGGTAGCAAATTTAATACAATTAATATTTATAATAACACATTTCATATTGAGGTTATATCATATGTTGTTGTGTCTTTCAGCTTTTTCCCGGTTAGGGGTCACCACAGCGGACCTCCGGTCTGCTAATGATTGGCAGTAGATTTTTACGTACCAAGTTGCCGGCCTTGATGCACAACCTTTAACGAAGGTATGCCCATTCACGCATGTCTCCACACAGAAGACTCTCTAGCTGAGAATCGAACAGGACGTCTTACTGTGAGGCTACAATGCTACCACAGCACCACCATGAGGTTATATCATATACATAGAAAAATAAAATTTGTATTAATATTCACAAATATTAATGTACAGCATTGTATGGAGAATTTACAGAAAGAAAGGTGATGTATAAGATAGGTAGGAGTCATTTAAGAAGTACATTAGAGTGAGGTATTGGGGGGGGGGGTTATTTCATAAAATTAAATCCCCAGAACGTTGAATTAGATTTCATCGAGACAAATTCATCAAAATTGCAAAACAGCGAAACTCCACAATGTCGAACCTCACTTCCCTGGACTAAAACACAAAACTACACAAACTCTGCCTACAACATACTCACCCCCCAAAAATCCCCCAGAAATCTAAATTATCCCATCTTACATTTTTGCAGGGGGGCTGTGCCCTCTTGCACCCCCCATTCAAATTAAATATACTAACTCCAAGATCACACTACATTTTAGACAAGGACACACACTCATGGCATGCCCACATCTACCAGAGAGCCGCCCAGTGACCTGTATATGTACAGCATATCCACTCCATTCACTACTGTTGCTACAAAGAAACAGGAAATACCTTCAGTTCGATGACATGAGGTTCCATGATGTAGAGTTTCGCTATTCTGCAACTTCGATGGATTTGTCTCGATGAAATGTAAGTCGACATTCTGGGGATTTGATTTTGTGAAGTAGACCCATTAGGGGATAAACAAGTTTAAGTGTTAATAGAAAAGCATGGGTGGAATGAAAATTTGGTTGTGCTAAACTGGAAGTAGGCATAGTACTTTAAGTGCTACAATAAAGTGAAGTTTTAGAAGGAGATGAGCAAGTTAAGTGATGTAGTGCTTTAAAGGTAAAAAGGTGATGAAGGATGTTATGAGAAGCTATGTCCCAGCTGAGGAGCAAAGCAAAAGTGTTTTACTAATGGGTTGAAAAGATGAAGGTGTGAGATAGACCTGATTGATATTGAAATGTTATTCCAAGTTCTAGCTATATTATTGGAATAGAGACTGACCCCAGCAGCCCTTTGTGGGTTGTAGATGGTAAACAGTTGTTTATCATTTAATTGAAGGGGAAGGTTTGGGATATAACATTGGGGTATGGGCCAACTACAGAGCAGGAAAATGGGGTACAGAAGATTTTGTGGGTTAAGATGAGCTGGGTAGAAGATAGGTGATGAGGATGTTCAAGCCCATCAAGTGTTTTTACTACTGAGCAATTATGGGTCTGGTAAGGTTTTTGCATGTAAATCTGGCAACTTTGGTTTGTCTTGTTTTGACTTCAGGAGGGTTTCCAGGATCAAATGAATAACAGGGGTAACCATAAAGGATATCCTAACCCCTTTGGAAGGCAGAAGCGTCTGTTGTTCATGTGAAGTTATTGAGCAGAGTTTCAGAAGCTGTGGCCTCTCTGTGGAAACAGAGGTCTGTCAGTGGATAGCCCCACTTTTACACTATGAACTTCAGCAATGCTGTGTTTAGTTTCTGTTTGCAGGGCACTGAGATTTTCTGCTCAGTTTGTCTGCTGTCAAACTGAGCTGCCCAGGAAGATAGATGTTTTGCAACTACATTCTTTTGAATGTCCCATCCCATAAAGGACCTATTGCATAACTGCAGAGACTTTGCTCTTTCTTTGTCATTGACATGCTTCCTTAATGGGTTCCCCTATACCTCCTTATGTCCAGATTCAGTAAGAACTCATCTTTCTGAATTCAACTTACCAGTGTTCTAGCCCCCAATCACTGTTTTCTGTAAGAACTCACTACCACTGCAGTTTCTGGGTGTGCACAGGCCCTGATTCTTTTGTTTTCCAAATTTCTCCTTCTTTCATGTTTGTGCAACCACAAAGTTGATATATAAAACACATAAAAGGGTGAAGGAGGGCTTTGTGCTCTTAAAAATGCAATTTTTTTGTCAGTTCCCAGGGAGTTGTACTCAGTAAGTTGACTTTTCATCAAGTTGAATCTCAGCAAGTAATAGGTGAGCTTCCTGACTTTAATATTGTACTCCTGTATTAATATCTGTTTTGCCTTCAAGGAGTTAACAAAGGCTTTAAAACTTGCAATGCTGACAACATCTTATTCATTTTATTTTTATTGTATTTATTTTATTATTTGATAATAGGGTAAGTGAACTGGTCCATGAGTCATTTTCTCCCATAACTTTTTTTTTAAAAGCACAAAGAACAGGACATAAATGGCAATGTAGTGGAAAAATAAGAACATTTGTTAAAGATTTCTTATTATGTGATAATACGTTCTTAGTTTAAGAAATAAATGTTTTATATTTAAGACAAGTCATACATGTTTAGGTCACCATTTCTTAAGCTTTACACTAACTTACTAAAGGAGAGTAATTCACAGGTTTTGCACATTAACAGGGAAAACTGTTTCATTTATTTCATTCACTTATTCATTCATTGCCTGATTAACTCAATGTGGGGTCACTTGGGAGGTGGAACTTATTTCAGCAGTCAGTAGGCACAATACACAGAAACTCTTCCTGAATGGGGTAACAACCCATCATAGGAAACAAACACACTCACTCCCAAAAACCAGACACAACTATTTCTCCATAAATAAGACCTAACCAGAGAATAAGGCCTAGCATGGTTTTCTAGGGTGGTCATGATATAAGGCCTACCCCAAAAATAAGTCCCAATTAAGATTGTCAACAATACACGATGGACATGTTAAATTATAAAATAATAATATTATTGACACCTGTTGACTAAGGTTATCGTACTCTGCTCAACATTTTTGGATCATTTGGACACCCAACTTCTTTTCTTTGCAGAAAGTCGTAAGATTCTTTCCCCGGGAGTCCTCCACAATTCTCATTGTAACCTTAATCCTTACTCACACTTGATGGTTGAGATCCTTGGCCCATAAACACTGGCAAGTGTACTGTGATTGGTCAAAGTACAGACAAGACACATAAAACGTGCGCACTTGATAATGAACGGGTATGGTTGTGTCTTCTTAACTGTCGCCATTTTGTGTTGCCACTCCTGTCTCGTAAGTCTTCAATTAACCCCCCAGACAAGATGAGTGCAAAAAGAAAGAGGTATTCCATCGAGCACAAGAAAGGAATTGTGGAGGACTCAAGTGGAAATAATCTGATGCCTTTCTGCAAAGAGAAGAAGTTGGATCTCCGAATGGTCCAAAAATGGCGAGAGAGTACAATAACCTCAGTCAACAGCCGGATGAGGGAAATGCTAAGAAGTGCAAGTGTGGATCTGGTCGGCAACCATTACTTCCTGTGCTGAAGGACATCATCTATGAATGGATTGCTAACAGGAGCAAAGGCTTTGGTTGTGCGCAGGGCTGATATTCAAGCATTTGCCCTTGCAATGGCACCACAGTTAGAAATATCCCCCAAAAAATTCAAAGCATCACAATATTGGCTGGATGGCTTCCTTCAGCAATATGAACTGTTTCTAAGATGATTGACAACACTGTTCAAGCTGGAAGATACTGAAGTTGTTAAACGTGCACTTGCATTCATGTACTTTGTTGATGGCATTGACTTTTTTAAATACCAACTCTCCAACATGATTACTATGGATGAAACTGCAGTGTTTATGGGCCAAGGATCTCAAACAACAATTGATCAGAAGGGTGCCTCGTCAATCTACATTCCCTCCACTGGTTACGAAAGTGCACGTTTTACCTGTATTTTGATAATTCATCTAGATGGAAAGAAAACCTCACCTCTAATCATTAGTAAGGGCAAGAAAGATAAGACTGACAGTGTTTCAGGCATTTACATTCTTGAAACTGAAAAAGCCTGGTGCACACAAGCAGTTACAAGAAAGTGGGTCGATGTAATGCTGCCACTTGTTTTGCAAGGTGGCGAAAGAGATCTGCTAGTCTGGGATTCAGCCAGGACTCAGTGTGCTAAAGATATGAAGAACCTCCTTGCACAGAGAAGAATAGATCAAATAATGATTCCCGCAGGAATGACTGCCTATCTCCAGACTCTTCATACTGCAATAAATAAGCCATTCAAGGACCATTTGCGTATGGAACTCAATGACTACATTGAAAATAGAATGATGAGAAAGCAGCATGGAAACTTTGTGAAGCCTAGCCTGCAAGAGGTCGTGACTTGGGTGAAGAATTCATGGGATAAAATCACTGACAGCTGTGTTGCCAATGCACTATGGGTAGGCTACATGGACAAGCAGTGCTCATTTAAGGAGAGCTCTGTTGCTAGGTGTGACAGATTGGGGCCAATGATTCTACAGGAAATGGAGTTGCAAGAAATTCAGGCCAGAATTCGTGGGTTGGAGACTTATGACAATGTTCCAGAAGAAGATGACATGACTGTATTTTAATAACTTTTCCATCATTGGGGCAACAGAATGGATTACTTCTGCTTTCAGCTGCCAGCAAGCTCTTGTCAGTTTTTTGACTTTATTGTATTAAGGTAATGTTTCATTATCAAGGGGTAATTACAAAATAAGGCCACTAGTTCCCAGACTATATTTTATGACTTTCCATCATTCTTCTCATGGTTTGGGTAAGGAATAAAGGAAGCATCACCACTCAAAAAGTGGCAGTTATTCACCCATTTTATTCCCCTTCTCTGATACACATGTATTGAGATTTTTCTGCACTTTCTGTCAAGCATGAGATATTGCACTGTGAAAGCTAAGGTGTAGATATTCTGAAGTTGAAATGTTTGTTGCACTGTTTATGTAGAATTCTCACACAGCTGTTAATGCGTTACCTAGAACTGTTTCCCAATAATGGAAAAGTACCAAATAAATATCAATTTGTGTACATGAATAAATGTTGATTTTTGTACATGAATAAATGTTGATTTGTGTACATGAATAAATGCAGTTTTTTGTACATGAATAAATGTTGATTTTTGTACATGAATAAACGAATAAATGTAGATTGTTGTATGGGGAGGTAAATTAAGGCATCCCCTGATAATAAGCCCTAATGCGTATTTCGGTGGGGGATAAAGTATAAGACCTATTTTCAGGGAAATATGGTAGGAATATTTTATATATACCCAACACGCAACAGGCATGATGGATTTGTTGCTAAAACTACCTTTGTTGATAGGCTAATCATCATTGTCCCTATGACACTGGTATTTGTTGCAGTTTAGAGTTATTAAAATAGAACAGAATCTTCAGACAACCTATGTAGAAGATTAGATAGAAATGAGAGGTGTACTAATTGGTTCTCTGAGACAGTAGCTGAAGTATGGAGCAGACTACCAATTAAAAGCAAGCACTACTTTAGATATTTTTAAGAAAAGAAAATGGACACTTTTTATAGGAGTAACTGTTTTGGTATATTGGCAGGCTAGAATGGCATTATTGCCTGTGCCTGAAATATTTGTATGTATGTATGTATGTATGTATGCATGTATATGTATATAGAGGCAACTCCCCAAATTCCATCCACTGAATCCTTACATTAATTACTGACTTCACTGAAAATTATTGAAGAGAAACTGACATGTCCTGGAGGATGCCTGACCTCCTCATTTTCTGTGGACTAAACAGCAGCTACAAGATATCTAAAAGTGATGTTTTTGCGGAGCAAGTCCTCCCATCTGAAATGGAGTGACAACCCCTCCCACATCCCTGTTAGATATATAGACCATCTCTGAGATTACACAGTCAGAGAGAGGGAGAAACAGTCCCAGCTATTAATAAAAATGGTCTCCTCCATTCAGGATTGTACGGTCTAATTTTCATGAACCTGTTCTTTCTGATTTTTCCTATGATCGAATTGTCTGTTCCCCATAAATATCACAGTGCGTGCCAGGGTAAATACCTTTAACATCCACTTGTCTGTAATCAAGGATGTTGATTTGTTGGGGAACATTGCAGTTTTTTTACCTACAGGGAGAATGACAGAAGTGTATCAGTTTTGAATGGGTGATAAGTATCCTGAAAGGAAGTATATGAGCTTTGAATGGGTGATGAGTGTTCTGGAAGATGATCAACGTACTCATTTCCAATTAGTGAAGAAAGTCTCTTTAAAGTAGGTGAGGACTGCCTACTCTGCTCCTTTTACTACTTTCAGCACTTTCTAAAACATGCTTTTTTTGAAAAAGTAACCTCTTGCAAGTCTGAAAGGTTTATTACTTTTTTCTTTTTGCTCTAACTTATTTAGCACTCCCTAACCTTTGATCCTCAGAGTTAACAAGGATATTTAGATGAGCTGCAGTTAAATTTTCAGTGTAAATTTTAGCAATAAACCATGACCGGATGTGGTTAATACAGGTTTTACCCACACTTGGCATACTTTGAGCACAAGAGTGAATCCAGGGTAACTAAACAAAGCCATCCACAGGAAAATCCTGCATTACCCAGAGACAGAAGTGGATTATTGCATATATGGGCATGGGGTAGAAGACGTAATGAGTGTTATGTTCAGTGTACAGTACATGCTTATGTAACTACAACATGTAGAAGTGTGCTACAGCATGGAGGAAATACTGCATGCACTGTAGTCACATTGATGATCCAGTATGCATTTTAGGTAATGTTCCCTAGACATTGTGAAGGGTGTAGTAGTCCACACACACCTATTCTAAAGGCACTGCCCATTGTACACTGTATTTTTACAGTCATTGATATGCCCACTGACCAATCTTTTGCACATGTCTGCCATACGGCCTGCTGTCTCATGTTGCCTTGGGAGCCATGGACATTATTTTCCACCTGTGCATTTGGTTATTAAACTTTTTGGCATGACACCACAGTCTTCTCTTTTCCCACAGGAAATTTGCAAAAGTTGTATTTCTTTGCAGCTGAAGGTCACTTCAGCCATATGTCCCCAACCAAATGTATCACAGGGAAATGTCTCGCTGCCTAGGTGCCTGAACCCACCAGGCCTGCTTCCACCCTGCTGACCAAGCCTTCTCTGGTGATGTCCTTGTCCTCCACCAGGGATCTTTATCAGTACATGACCACGTATCACCCTCCCCCTGTGAGGGGCACACCCAGCTCTTCCTGCTGCTCCATCTGTCACTAAGACAGTAATCAAACACAGGTAGCCTGGGTTGTAGTCAGGACTTTATCTCTCTACATCACAAGAGCAGCTGATAAATGGTTTTATTCCAGAAGACATTCCCGATAAGCAAAGACAGATAGATAAATAAATAAATAATTTCATCTGAAGGTGAACTTGGTAAAACTGAGGCGGTACCCTCACCTTCCTCAGTAAAATTAGAGGTGAAGATTCTGCAACAGATTAACAATATTCCTCCTGCTCTTCCACTGAATTTCCTCTTTCCTCTTTCTTTTCTTTAAAGAGCAAAAATGCAGATGCCCCAGTTGTTTTTCTGTAGCCTGAAGTTGATGCGATTGAAAAAAAAATGTGGTGGCAGCTTCTTGTGATTCTTGCAGAGCTACCCACACTACGGATTTTTCTTTTTGTAGTAAACATACATGACAACACCAATGAAGGTACCTTCTTTACTGGGATATTGTCAGTTCCAAATATATATTTTTCCCCTTTTTTGCCATGATTATTAATTAAGGCCTTCACAATCACATGGCTGTGAAAATGTTTAATATTTTAACCTTTGCATGTTTCAGGTGTTTCTAATTAACAGATCTTTTCTTTTTTTTTCACTCTTCTAGACTCCTGTCTTTGGTCTAATTCATTACAAAAGGGTTATTTAATTTTTTTCCCGAAGTGCTTTCTGTCTGAATTGAGATTTGATATTAAGTGGACTTCCACAAATTCTTACATATTTGTCCTTTACTTCATACTGATTACCTGCCAAATTCCTCACTTTTCCTTAAGCAAATAAGCCTCCACAACATTTAATCTATTTCTGTTAGCATACTTGACTTTTTTGCAAGATTCATACTCATCTAAAGTATATGTGACACATTAATGGCAAATCACAAATAGTCATCTGCGTCTCTCAGAAACAGCATTTAAACTTTCATTTTATGGCTCATCTCAGAAGCACATATTTTTTGTTTTCCTAGGAGATATATTAAAACATTTCCAATGAGCAAATGTAGGATTATTGCATGTTTTGTTTAGGGCTATGCTCTTTTCATATGTATTGAAATTGCATGCAGCTTATTTGTGTTTCTCTGGATGTTAGTCTAAGTAAGTTACATCTGCAGTTACCCTCTGATAACTTACTCAGATCACCCAGTGAAAACAGCTCTTTCAGATTAATTTGGAAAATCCTTTCTTTTGTGTCCATTGGCTACTCTACTCCACTGGATCCAAGATATCCTAATTTTGTTTCCATCAGAAATTAATTTATGATTATTCATGGCACTGAAGTCAAACAGATAGAATGGTAAGCGCTACCTTTGATCATGTGCAAACTTGTCTAAAGAGGAGTCATATCTGCTCCCTTGCAGTTTTTAAGGATATTCTCCAGCAATTAATAGTAAAAATGACTTATCCATCCAGCAGGACATTTTGTCTCAATTAAATAAATGGTGCCAAAATCATGGCCTGAAACTGAATGCCAAAAATGCATTATTGTATCATTTGGGATGTCATCTATCCCAGAGAACCATTACACTGGCAATATGCCCCTATGATTTGGCCCACTTGTTTGGGATTTGGGAACTTTTGAGGACAGTGACCAAACTTTTGACGAACATGTATTATTGTTGTATGAAAGTCTTATATATTGCACAGCTTATAAAGTAAGGGATTGTGTCTAGATCTAGGGATGTCATTGAACACTCAGTAGACCATTCTTGAACATAATCTCCCCTTTGGCGTATATTTGTTCACACACATGCAACAACTGAAACACCCACAGAGATACCTTAGTAAAATGATACAAGGCCTAAACAACATGTTTTACATGGACTGACTCAGAGCCCTATAACTATACTCGGTATCCCACAAACTGCTAAGAAGTGACCCGTGTTGTGCATAAAAGGCATCCTCTGACACATTACTGAGGATTTACAGAACATCAGAAAGTCAAATGGGATCAGAAATACTCAGCCTAGAGATTTAAACTTCTTCTGCAGCATCAACAAAATGGTTTTGAGAGACAGTTATATCTCGCTGCTAAGGGACAGGCTCCCTATTAATATAAAACAAAGATCCTCCCTGTCTCTATTCAAATGCAAATTAGATATATGGATTGGAGACATAATATTTACCTCAGGACTACCCCCTGTACTACTAATGGACAGAGGTAGCTTCCAAATGCTTTATCCCATATATGAGTCCCTTCAAATTATCTATTGCATGATCCCACTTATTCTCTTTAGGGGTGATACATAATTATTGATCACAGGATTGATAAGGGCAAATTATAGTGAAATGTGGCAGGTTATTTCTAGCACAAAAAGGGCAATTGGCTAGGCTTAAAATGGCCTACAAGGCAGCTAGCCTAGTACTTTCATATGAACCTACAGTAACTAGTTCTTCTCTCAGTTGTCTTATAATTACCTAGTGAAACCCATTGGGTATCATAACTTTGACAATTTAAGTTTTCAGAGTTTGTTCTGATTTATACATCAGCAATCTCTTTGATGAATGCTTCATAGGTTTTAGATATTTTTATTTTATAGAGTGCTTCTCGTTTTGAAAAGTGGTGCTTGAGGAACAGTGAAATGTTATTGATGTTACTGGAGATGATTGTATGTTTCAGTATGTGCTATTTTAATAATAAATATTATCTGCAATTGGCATTCACCAGTATCCACCTCTTATGCATATATCTCTTTTAGCATTTAAAGCTAGGAATTTATTTAATAATGACACACTGACATATAGTTGATTTTTGTGATGAGTTGACCCAGTAGTTAGGGACTTAGGGACATACATAGATAGTAATCTAGCCTTTGATCATCATGTGTCTACAGTAGTGAGGAAATCATTCTATGTTGCACAACGTATAAGCAAAGGTAAGGCATCTAAGTCCAAGGAATTCATTGTTCCACTGTATTTGGCATTCATCAGACCTATCATTGAGTACAATGCCTCCCTTTGGTATGTACCTAGCCAGGCATATCCAACAATTGCAATGTCCACAGAGGTTCCTCACTAAAAGAATACAGGGTGTAAGTAATATGTCCTATGCAGACCGCCTCAAGGCCCTATCCCTGTTTTCTGTCTCCTACAGGCTTTTGAGGGAAGATCTATGCCTGGCATACAGGGCATTGTCAGACTCCACTCTGACGGACCTTCTGCATATCCACAAAACAAACCATACCAGAATTACCCATTCTAAAGACTTAAACCTTGCCTGTGATATAAATAGGACCTGCTGGAGAGATACGGTTTGTATCCCAGATACAACCCCATCTATGTAACAGGCTCCCCATCCATGTGAAGTAGAATTCCTCCCTAATACAATTCAAGTGCAACTTGGACAACTGGCTAGGAAACCAGAAATTCATAATTGGTTTGGCATCTATGTCTCTGATGCAAACAGGTAATCTGTAAATGGTTCATCTCCCAGGCCCATGCTTATACTTATCAAGGGCATCAGAACTTGTCAGAGATTTGGGATGCATGGCTAGGCTTAAAAAGACCCTTGTGGTTGTTAGCTTAGTAAACACCTATGACCGTTGATGATACTTTAATTCTATGCATGAGCAGTGAAAGTGAACAAAAGAAGTTTGCATCTTTGTTACAACAGTGTCATTATCCATGCAAATTATAAATCATGGACAGTTTAATTGTACTAATTTTTTAAATGTTTCTATTTTGCATACACACACACAGTTACAGACATATTCTTTACAAACTCTAAGAAATCAACACTGCCATCAGTTTTACATAAAGAACAATATTCAGGTCATGCATTCTAAGAATTTATAGGAATATCGGCTAGAGTGCAGGAGGGCCTTCTGTGTGGCGTCTGCATGTCCTCCCCACGGTTGGATGGGCATTCGAAAGACATGTGTAAATAGGCGTGCCTTCATAGAAGGTTGAACACTGAGCTGGCACCTCAGCGTTCATGAAAATCCACTGCCAATCATTAGCGGACCGGAGTTCTGCTGTGGTGACCCCTAACCGGGAAAAGCCGAAAGACAAACACCAACATCTTCTCTGGAAGCAGAATTAGAAGAACCATCCACAATTAGACAAACACTTAATAGCAGTGCCGGATTATAATAGGGGCATTTTGAGTGGCTATCCAGGGTCCAGAGCTCCAAGATGGCCCATAAAAACCAGGAGAAGGATGCAGCAGCTGCTTTAAATAATACCACTAGTATTTTTTAAGTCTTTCTTTTTTTTAATTAAAACACCTGGCATTTCTTCATTTAAACAATGATAAGTACACGGCCAAAGAATACCAACTTAAATAAATAGCTTTAATACTTTAACAAGCACATCACAACCAAAGATAAGAACCTCAAGCATGCACTTTCTTATAATTTTACTAAATATTAGTATAGTAGAGACAAGACTAGCAATACTTAGTCACCTAAAAATAGAGATTTTAGTTCACATATTTCTATAATACTATCATTCAAACATGGATAAATGGGGAGGGGGGACTTTATGATAAAACATTGCATTCTGATATGCAAAATCACTACACATCACATTCAGTTCTCATTTTCTAAGTGTTAGCATCCTCTGCAAGTGATATGTTCTGATTTGCTTACCCAGAAGATGGTGCTTTTAACATATGATATTTTTTACTTTTTAATTTATTATCCAGGTTGAAATGATAGCACTATACCTCTCAGTGTTTACTGATGCAATGCACTTTTTTGATTTGGTACAACAGCCCTCCCTGCACTGGTTCTGTCTTTTTTGTCAAAAAAATGATCGCCTTGTTTCCAAAAAATGGTTGCCTTGTTTCCCACTATATTAAAAAGAATTGATATTGTATGAAAATGCCTGTTTGGGCATATATATCTGCCATAAATTTAAGTAATTAGGTTTACGTTTTGCCAGTTTCTAATATCTGGTGAAGTTGAACCAAAACAATAACTGTTAATATTGTAAAGGGATAGCTAACACAGATGTACAAAATGACTGTGTGTTGATGCTTTATTAGTTGACATATTCTTCACCAGTTTTTAATTGAAAGATAAAGGAGCTTAAAATGATTTTTGTTGGTTATTTTACATGTTATAGTGAGGTGGTTTAAATTAACCAAGAGCTTTTGTCCATTTTTAAGGCTGAACTGGCTTGTCGGTGGGGTGGATGCTCCACCTATATGTATAAAAAAAGTACTGCTGACAGCACAAAGTGGAAAGCTGGACTGCCTACAGTACCTGATTCACTGTATAGATGAAAATATACTGCAGCTATCTACTATTGGAAGGCGTGGGGGGCTCTAACATTGTTTATGTATAATAAATTTCACTTTAACAAAAAAAAATCCCTGGAATACCTCTCAACTGTCTCCAATTTAGCAGAAAGTCACAGATTTTCTAGCATATTTTGCAGCATTTGTCATAAAATCTTTGATTTTCTAGTAAGTCATTCAAAGGGGATCCAGTATTTGTCTACCTGGGAAGACATGATCGACAAACCACGATGCTTTGCCAGAGATGGTCTGCACCTGTCACCCCTGGGAATCAGGTTACTGGCTAAAGCTCTTGCCACCCCTATAGTGCTTTTTTTAGGCAAAGTTCAAAGGATAAAACCACTGCCGTAACAGATACAAGCATGAAAAATCTGAAGGTAATGCTACTCAATGCTAGAAGTCTAAACCTCAAAATGCACTCTCTTGAGGCACTCCTAAAAATGGAGAACATCGATATCTGTGCAGTAACTGAGACCTGGTTCAAGGCTCCAGAGAGTACCCCTGCAGTACCAGGCTACAATTCTTACCACACTTTTCGGCCACAAAACCAAGACTGAAACAATAAAGGTGGAGGAGTGTCCATATTCACCAAGGATATTCACTCCTCCAGGCTAGTTGCCCAACACAATGCATCTAAAATTCTCCAGGTGCAACTAACACTAGGTAAGACTGCAATCCAAATTGTAGATTGCTACAGATCCTCCACCATGCCCCAAGATTCTCACTACACCTTTCTAAACATACTGGAAAATATTAAGATACAACCAAACACCCTAAACTGGGTGATTTCAACTACCCTGCCATTAATTGGGAAAACTACTCGGGTACCAACTCCTTTTCCCAACGGTTCTTGGAATTCATAAATTCCAATGCCCTGGATCAACTAATCCATTGTCCCACCAGGGGCTCCAATATCCTAGACCTGGTCATTACCGACATGGGAGATAGATGCTCCACACCAGTGGTCACCCCCTCATTGGTCAGGTCTGACCATAAGCAAATCACCTTTGACATCCATATCCCACCCCCACCCCACAGTAAGGAAACCTCCTTAAAAAACTTCTCCAAAGCCAACTTCATACTACTGAAGTCAGAAGTGAAAAACTTCACAACACCCACGCAGATGGGACCCAGAAGTTCAACTGCAGAATCCTACACTAAGGCACTGTACGAGCACATCCACTCATGCATGAATCATGCCATCCCAAATAGAACCAAGATGCTCTTCTCCAAAAAAAGGAAGCCAATCTGGTGGTCCCCTGCTATAAACAAACTACACAACAGAAGGAAGAAACTGTTGCAGAAAAGAGGAAAATCCCAGGATGCAAAAAACTCCCTCACCAGCCTCAGTAAGAAGCTGAGATCCCTCATAAAATCCTCAAAAGCTAGTTACGAAAATAAAATTGCCAAAGATTCCAAAGATAACCACAAGGCATTCTATAGTTATGTCAAGAATCTAAATGGCAATGCTCAGATCTGCTCTGAGCTACAACAGAATGGCATTAGATATATTGATCCCACGGATATTGGCAATATCCTGGCAGATTGATTTAGTGCCAACTTCACCCCCCCTCTCACCCCCTAAAGGGCCCATCTCAATACCAAAAGATTGCCAAATTCCGATAATCATGGCCACACAGGTAGAAACCGCACTCTCCAAAGCTAAGAATACAGCATCCATGGGACCAGATGACATCCCAAGCTGTGTACTACATGAACTACAAAATGAACTGGCACCTCACCTAAGTGTCATGTTTAATCGTAGCCTCACCTCAGGCTTCATGCCCACTGACTGGCGCACAGCTACAGTTATCCCGCTCCACAAGGGAGGATCTACCTTGGATCCTGGGAGCTACTGTCTGATCAGTCTGACAAGCCTGATCTGCAAGGGCATGGAATGCATTATCATGGAACTTATAAACAAAGACATTGGCAACCTTCAAACACTGGACTCCACCCAGTTTGGGTTTGTGAAGGGCTGATCTTGTCTCTTGAATCTGAATGACTTCTTTGAATCAGTCTCCAGAGCTGTTGTCGAGGGTAAGGTGGTCCACACAGCCTATCTGGACCTTGCCAAGGCCTTCGACACCATCCACCACTCTGGAATCATAGATAAACTTACTAAGCTGGGCATAAATCCCTACATCACTCGATGGGTTGCCAACTGGCTTACTGACAGAACCTAGACTGTAAAAGTAGCCAACTCCAAATCCAGCTCCAGACAAGTGACAAGTGGAGTACCTCAGGGTTCAGTCCTGGGACGACTCTTGTTTGGCATCTACTTCTCTGAAGTACAGGCCAACACTAAGGGACTCTGGCTAACAAAGTTTGCAGATGACTGCAAACTGGGAGCCATTATTGAATCCCCAAATGATGTGGATATTCTACAAAAGGACCTTAAAGAAACAGATGTCTGGTGCCAGAGCTATGAGCTCAAGCTTAATGCCAAGAAATGTATAGTTATCCCCTTTGGAAAAAAACATGTACCCATGAATTACCACATAGGTGGCAGGACACTAAACATCAAAAGTGTGATGAGAGACTTAGGGACACAGGTGGACAGTGGTCTCAATTTTGATAACCACATCGCCACAACAGTCAGGAAATCCTTCTATGTGGCACACCTCATCACTAAGGGCTTTTCATCCAGTAAAAAGGAGGTCATTGTCCTACGGTACTTATCCGTCATTAGACCCATTATAGAGTATAATGCCTCATTTGGTATGTACCTCACAAAACATCTGCAACAGCTGGAAAGGCCACAGAAATACCTCACTAAAAGAATCACAGGCCTAAAGAAGATGCCATATGCTGACAGTCTAAAAAAACTCCAGCTATATTATGTGGCATATCGTCTACTCAGAGGCAATCTCTGCTTAACATACAAGGCAATGTCAGACCCTGAGCTGTTGGACATGCTCCACTTAAAGAAATCCCAATCCCTCAGAGCCACATGCTCCAGGGATCTAAACCTTGTCATCACAATGAACAAAACATGCTGGAGGGATAGGTTCCTGACTCAGAGACTCCCCATACTCTGGAATAGACTGCCCATACATCTCAAGCAGAGTGCCTCTTTGGCCCTCTTCAAAAGGAACCTTGATGATTGGATGGGAGATAGGAAATTCACCCCAGGGATCGTGTCAGTCGCCTTGCTAGACAGGGGCCCAGAGAAGTAAATATAGTGGGAAGAAATATCCAGGGAATTGTTATGGCTAGGCTTGCATAGGCCCTAGGGCTGATAGCCTAGTACCAACCTATGAACCTATGAACCTAAGTCACTGAGCTTATGAGACTTCAATATTTTCAGTATGCAAAAACAGCCATTCTATATTCTGCATTTTCAATCAAATTAATGAAACCTGTGACTGCAGATTATAGTCAGTTAATAATGCCAGACATTGCAGTTCTTCTTATGGTTCAGATAATGTAAACTGATGCAAAATCTGTTGTTCTCTTAACTTTTTAACTGAATTAGGGCAATATTTAAAAATGGGTGTGATGTTGGGCCTTTGTCTCCCCATTATTTTTGGCTTTATCCATTATTCTTGTGCAAAAAAGTTATGATCTAAATCCCTTGGTGACATAGTGATCCCACTGTGATGTCTCTCCTAAATGTGTAAATGCAATCATGATGGTTGTGCTGGCTGCCACATCTGCATTTACCTGTATGCTGTACTGATAGAGTTGTAGCTCTGAAGGGCCTCATGGCAGGGCAGATCCATCTGTATAACAAAACTGATACCACATGCAGACTCCCCCCTGCCGCAGTACCATTTCAATAGTACAGAGATGGCCTCTAGGGATTATTCTGGCTGATATTCATGCAATACCTTCACTTTATAAATGGATTAGATTGATAAACTCAATTTTGATAAGCTTCCTCTTTATGTACTAGAAAGAAATACCCCGTAACTGGCTTAATACGTTTGTTTAACTTACACACAAATTTTCTGTCTGGTACCCACCAAATATGAGTAAGCCAGAATGTAATTCATGATGGGTGATCTTTCTTAATGCTGTAGCAACCAATAGTAACAAATTTTAGGTGCAATAATTAATACAGTTTACTTTGAAGATAGTTCTGTAATACATAATGATTTGATATTATCATGTATCAGGTTAATTGTAGAATGATAACTTCATTCATTAAACATTACAATTTCTATGAAATTGCACTCCTGTTTATTTTTTGTAGTAATATAATTCATTGGTTAAAAAGCTAAGTAGGTTACGTTATTTAATATATGTATTGAGTGTTTGATTTGATACTTTGCTATCATCATGTATGTACTGAACATTTTCTCCTGGATTCACTAATCCTCCGTGTAAGATTTAATAAGTCTTACTCAGAGGCTGCAGTTGAACGATTTGATGTCAGCATGCCATGAATATTCATAAGGGCATGCTGACTCAACCGTAACTCTTACACGGACTGAGTAGGAAAGCAGGGGGCTTGTCCGACTGCCGAGCAGTCTAAATGTGCATGCCCCTGCAAGGTTATAAAAAGCAAAATGTCAACACACAAGAGCAAGTTCGCTCAAATGTACTTGCACCCAACACCACACTCCCTGACACTGTAAACCCCCATCACACTTATATAAAGTAAATAATTATATATATATTTTTTTAAATCCACGATATAGCTGCCCGTATTTGCGCGTGTGTGCGCGGGTGTGCCATTGCTTAGCTGAAGTTAGCAATTCTGACATGGAAGAGCATAAGAAAGAATGTTTATGCAAATCACACCAAATTGCAATAGCGTAATGGTAGAGCGTATGCACAAAGAGAAGGCATTCACGTTTCGAGTCCCACCACTCCCCTTCTTATTTATGTTTTAAATCAGTATTTGAAGTAATACCAGACATATATGATTAAAATTTTATTAAAAGCAGTGACATGGCCAATGTATCAGTGAACAAAATATATATTTTTAAAGGATCCAGCTAAACAGAGTTGCCCACAGTTTAATAGTGCTTTACCCAGCTAAACAGAGGTACCCATAGTTTAATAGCACTTTATCCAGCTAAACAGAGTTGCCCATGGTGTAATAGCACTTTACCTAGCGCAATAGAGTTGCCCAAAGTTTAAAAACACTTTACCCAGCGCAATGTGCCAACCAGGGCACCGTAGGGCACCAGGGAGCAACGTAGAGCTAAGTTGCTTAAATGCAGCCACATCTCCTAGCCTGTCTAGACAGTATTAAAATACAAGAATGACAAGGTTCAAACCCAGGACCCTTTGCATCATAATCAAAGTACAGAACCACTAAGCCATAACAACATAGGGAAAGTAGCCACTATTAACATTCATAAACTTACGGATGGTAGTTTAACCATTACTAAGCAGGTCTGCAGTCAGCCGAGAATTTTACAAAACGGCCAATCACAAAAAAGTGTGGGAAATGTGGCATATTTAAGCCCCATAGGCAGGAATACTCGCCATAACTGATTGTAGCTCACATTTGCAGTCAGAATGGCAGGTGTAGGAGAGGGTTCACACTTCCAAGCGCAACGTTGGGGCATCGAGGAGTCCAAATACATGGTTTGGCTCCTTGTCCACCATCACGAGACAAGACTCCTGCAGGGCCAGTTCCAAGGGATGGAGTACAAGGCAGAGGATTGGAACCGGTTAGCTCGTGACCTCACGAGTGCCACAGGTGTTCCCCGGACTGGTGAGCAGGTCCGTCACCACCATGCAGACCTGAAGAGACAAAAGCAGGACTGCCTGAACCAGTGGATACAGGAGGCCCGTGGGATGCAGAATGCCCCACAACTGAGTATGTAGCCATGGAATGCAGTATGTAAGAATTGATAATGGAGTATGTATAATGGATAGGTATGTCTCAATATCCCTTCATTTACTTTACAGCTGCAGGTGACCGTGCTGCAAATCAGCAAGCCTATGCTGATAGGCTGCTAAGGTTGCGCCACCAGGCAGGTTAGTGATTATTCTGCATGTATTGTTATATAAAATATGAGAGAGAGCATGAAAGAAAGTGTTGTAGTTCAATAAAACAGCCATAGAATTGCCTGAATGCGTTATCTGCATGTACTGTCAGATAAAAATGTCAAAGAGGCAGAAAAAGAGTGTAGTAACCCATTAAGAAAGGTAACATATGTCCGGAATAATATCCCTTCAGGCACTGTCATATAACATAAGTGAGTGAGCCTGAAAAAAGATTGTTCTACCCTATTAATAAAGGTATAATATGTCTTGAACATGTCTGCCATAAACACCGTTAAAACAAATAAAGGAGTGAGCCTGTGGAAAAGTGTGCAATTTCATTAATAAAGGTCTAAAACCCAGAGTGTGTCTGTGTCACAGAGTCTGAAATGTTGTTGTACCCTTGCATTATACAAACAGTACTGTTTGAAAATGTGCTGGCAACCCAGAGTTATGCAGTCCCATATAAAGTGGGTGATGGAAGTGCTAGTAGCTGTGAAACATATATACAGTCCACAATAGTCAGTTACTGGCTGGCATGAATAAGTAAACCTGGCACACATGTAGCATGTAATTATTCACTAGAAATGTGAGTGTGTGTTAAGAAATGCAGGGTTCTGTACAAATCGAAGTGAAAATGTCATGTGAAAACATCCCAGATATGTAGATAAAGAAATATAAATGCAAACAAGAAATATGTGGCAATAACACCTGAATCCTGGACAGTTAGTATGTCAGATATGGGTCAGGCATATATTGAACTAGCCAAACCCATGACTCAACCTAATGTATGGTAGCAAGTGTAATAATACAGATAGGGGATATACAACTGCAGTCACTGGGAATGTAGTGTAGACTAAAAGGTCATTATAAGATGTTAACTGAGGTTTTTTCTACACCCTACCGTATGTGCATAAACCATGCAATTCCACACCTCAATGGGTATGTGCAACCTTAAATATTTGTTGGGACATATGTCCTATTGTTTTATAAATATTTGCATTGATGTTGATGCATGTGCCCTGTTCAAACACCACGTTCATAGTGACCTGTTGCTACCAAACATCCCTGCATGCTGTTGGAATATCCACTGTCGTTCAATATATGCATGTGTTATGCTTGCTGTTCAACTGTTGGAACCTTGGTGTGTTGGGTTAATGGGAATATTACTGCATGCTGTTACAACTAATCTGGAATGCTGTTGTTTATGTTGTAATTAAACACACCTAATCACAGAACGTATGGGAAGGCTGGCCCCAGCGGACCCACCTGTCCCTCCTCAGTTGGCGAGTGCACCTGGCACCAGCAGCTCCGGTGCCTAGCCCGGGCTCCCCTCCTCCATTGGTCCTGCACCTTCTGGTGGAAGCACTGCAGGGGATGGGGCTCATCCCCCCCCCCGTGCAAGCATGGGCAGAGAAGGGCCACCCGTCATCCTTCGAAGGGTCTGGGCTGTGGTGCATAGGGAGATAAAGCGTTCAGTCGCTGCTCCCCTATGCCAGCTTGAGGCGAGAGTGGCGCATCTCTCGGGTGAGCCTGCTCATCCTACTCAGCCCCCAGCACAGCCACCCTCGGGGCTGTGAAGGTGCAGTGGTGACTGCCCATGGGTGGAGATCTCAGTTCCACTGTTACCATCTGTGGGCTCATGGGCTTGCGATTTCCAAACATCCTTCCCCTTCAATTGTGTTCACCCACCCCATGTGTCAAACTCTGCCCCTGTATGCGTCTTGTTTGTCTTGTCTGTTTACCTCCCCAACCTACCTCCCCAAATATACCTACTTTCTCTACCTCACATTCCACTCTCACCTGAAAAAAAAAATTAAAAAAAAGGGCAATCTGTTCCCACAAAAAAATTACGCCCTATACATAGCTGCCCAATTCGCACACATGTTCACTGGACATGTAAACTGATAATTCTAATTGGCAGCACAACATATTTTGTTGTCCTCACCCCTCTCTCAGGGGTGGAAGGTTTCAAATGTCACACCAAATTTCATACATATGCACAGCTGTTGCTGGTAAAGAAATGGGCAGCTATTGACCTTCCCTACACCCATCCTGCACATCCCGAGCTGGTTTCCCTACTGCCTTTCCCTATTTGTGCCCCATTTTTCACCACTTTCCTATCTCCCCATTTTCTTTTCTTCAAAAGAAATGAGCGCGGGGGTTAGCGGGAGTAAGCACTTTTAAGCAGTAGTTAGCAGGGGTGCGTGGGTGTGAACTTGTGTGTGCTTAGGTAAGGATTGCTAAGCATCGCGCAAACCTGTGCAAACCCACTTACAACTGCTTAAAAGTGCCTAAGTCACTCTGTATGACAAGGCCCTTGTGCTGCTCAGCAGCAAAATAAAGTACCCTTGTCAGTCACGAACCCGGGACCTTGGACACGCCAGTCTGCATGAAGTACCACTACACCACAGAGATATACAATAACTCAGTGCTGAAAGCAATATATCATGCATTAACATGAGTGAATGTAAAGGTGAAATAGGAATGGCATAACACAAATCTTGTTCTGTGGGCCTTAACCAGCAGGTGTTGTGGAATTGCATGACATGACTGTGAAAAGAGAATCAGCCATGCTAGTAGGGAATAAGGTTACAGTAGCAGCTTACAAACCCCACACAGTATCAGAGCAGGATAAACACTGGTATATTTGCATAGGTCACAGGCCAGACCTCCCAACAGTGACTGATCTACAGTGATGACCCTGATTTGTAAACAAATGTTAGCTGTGCCCCTCTGACTCCCTCTGAAATGTACTAACAGTAGGCAGACAAGTGTTGAATCTCACTTAATGACAAATGTCAATAAGTGAGAGTAGACACCGCTTGCACGTCAGAAAATGTGTAGTAATACATATGCTCTGAATCCCCCAAAGTCTGAACTGCAAAATGTCTGAACTATATCACAGGTGTAACCCAGTTATATGTACCTTTCCCTGAGGCTGTTCAAATATATACGTGAGAGTATCTGAGGCCTGGAAGAGTCAGAAACACACAGGCATATCAACTTGTCTGCTGTTACACACTCTGCAAATAGCTGTAGAATGAATCCCACAAGCATGCCCTTATGTAGAAGTACAACACAGAAATATCAAAAGATGTATCCATGTACTGCTAGCAACCACTTGTGACAATGCCATTGTTCAGGTGCTGAAAAGACTGCTGTGGTGCACAGTCAAAGAATACTAGGATGACCTCTATCTACCATCTGGATATGTCCACAGGTGGGAGCTACTCAGACAGACTACAAGCCTTCATAGACTTACAGGTACACAGCAATTCTGCATGCTCAGTAAGATAAACATCACACGATAATAAATAATGCACTCTTCAGTTCTGCACCCCTACCCAAAGGTACTATATACCCGTGTAGTCAGGCACAACCAAGGGTGTAGGTAGGCATACACAGTACATAAATATGTCCAGTTGTCCTGAGCAGACTGTGCTAATGTCAACACAAACCACAAACTGTTCAGAAGTGAGTAACGTACTAATGACAGTATAACAGTTCACAAACAGTGCATGTGCCTGATATTCATAATTGGTAGTACAACATACTTAGTTGTCCTCACCCCTCTCTCAGGGGTGGAAGGTTTCAAATATCCCACCTAATGTATTGCATATGCACAGCTGTTGCTGGTAAAGAAATGGGCAGCTATGGACCTTCTCCACACCCATTGTGCACATCCCAAGCTGGTTTCCCTACTGTCTTCCCCTCTTTGTGCACCCTTTATCACCACATTCCTATCTCCCCATTTACTTTTCTGTCAAAGACATGAGCGCGGGGGTTAGCGGGAGTGAGCACTTGTAAACAGTAGTAAGCAGGTTTGCACCAGTGTGTGCATGTGTGCGCTTAGCTTAGCGTTGCTAAGATATGATAAGCTACGCCAAGCTTAGCTTTGTATTGCTAACATAAAATGAGCTAAGCAAAGCTTAGCTTAGTATTGCTAAAATACAATAAGCTAAGCTACACGTAGCTTAACATCGCTAAGCGTTGCGCAAACCCATGCAAACCCGCTCACAACTGCTTAAAACTGCCTTAGTCACTCTGTTTGACAAGGCCCTTGTACTGCCCAGCAGCAAAATAAAATACCCTTGTCAATCTCAAACCCCACACATTGGACTCACCAGTCTGCGTGATGAACCACGAAGCCACAGCAGATATACAATAACTTGGTGCTGAAAGAAATATAACATGCATTACAAGGAGTGAATGTAAAGGGAAAATAGGAAAGCCATAGGAATACATTGCAATAAAGAAATATAACATCCATTACAAGGAGTGAATGTAAAGGGAAAATAGGAAAGCCATAGGAATACATTGCAATAAAGAAATATAACATGCATTACAAGGAGTGAATGTAAAGGAAAAATAGGAAAGCCATAGGAATACATTGCAATAAAGAAATATAACATGCATTACAAGGAGTGAATGTAAAGGGAAAATAGGAAAGCCATAGGAATACATGGCAATAACTACTGTTGTATGCCAGTTAATTCCCTAATGCCAAAAGAAAGTACATACTCCCATGTATCCAGTGTTAGCATTAGGAGGTGTGAGTAAACTTACACACTGAGAAGAGTGTACTGGAAGAAGCAACAGTCAGGTTTCAGTACAACATGCATTTCACTGGCTACAACCCAGCTTCAGATATGAGACATATACCAACTTTCTGACTGACACAACAGTGTCTACAGCAAACAAGCATGGGCCCCACCTTGCAAAACTGAAAGGCCTACGCCTACCTAACCTATCATTTTATAGCAGTGTCCTGAAATCACAGTGAGAACTGCAATTACCACACAGCAGGTTGCATACAATTACTAAATGGTAGGCACCGATTGGTGCAGAGGCCATCACATGAACATGTGCAGATACCTACAAAGGCAGCCTGTACTTGCTGTCCACACATACAATAATATCATTGCAGCAACCGGAGAGAGAGAGCTAGAGAGACAGACAGACAGACAGACAAACAAACAGAGGCAGTTGGAGACACCAACCAGAATAAAAAAAAAAAACAACAGAAGCAGTTGGAGACACCAACAACAAAAAAAACAAAACAAACAAACACAGGCAGTTGGAGACACCAACCCCCAAAAAAACAAACAAACAGAGGCAGTTGGAGACACCAACCAGAATAAAAAAAAAAAAAAAAAAACAGAGGCAGCTGGAGACACCAACCAAAAAAAAAAAAAAAAAAAACAGAGGCAGTTGGAGACACCAACCAAAAAAAAAAAAAAAAAAATGTCAACAGGTACAACAGACAGAGGTGAGAAATACAAAGGTAAGGTATGTAACAGAGATGTATTTGCTGGAATCCGAATGGTGTGTCTGAAGGGTACTCTACATACTGTGAACCCTCCATATGTGGTAGCAGTCTGTATCTATATGTATATGCAGATGTGCACAGGGCAAGGGACATACTGCAACTGTTAGTGAAGGCTGGACATATATATGTATTTGAAGGTTGCTATGTGCACATATCTATGTAGGTTGTGGTGTGTGGCATTGAAAACAGCAAGCAGTGCAGGTATATGTCATGTGGTGGTTAAATGCTGTGGGACTGAGTTACAGCCAGTGAGGTCAGCTACAGCTATACGGCCTGAGGACAGCGAAATGCATTCTGCACAACACTGTGCAATATTATTACATAATTGTATGTCTCACAACTGTTTCATAATTGATATTCCCACCATGAAAGGTGGGCAGTATATGTGCCTATATGTGCATGTATATGTACAGCAATGGATGTTTACAAGTATGTGTGTATATACATATAGATATATATATATATATATATATATATATATATATATATATATATATATATATATATATATATATATATATATATATATATATACACACATGCACACACACATATATATATATATATATATATATATATATATATATATATATATATATATATGTATATATACGGGTCTACTTCACATGGTCGACAGTTCATTTGATCGACATTCATTTGATCGACAATTCATTTGATCGACAAGCAGTTTTATGTGGGGGGCTTCGCCCCCCACACCCCCCCTAACTATATATATCAACTTCAGGGTCGCACAACATTGGGGAGGGGGGCAAATCTGCCTGTCGACCATATGAATTGTCGACCAAATAACTGTCGATCAAATGAACTGTCGACCATGTGAAGGGGACCCATATATACACACATATATATATATATATATATATATATATATATATATATATATATATATATATGTGTGTGTGTGTGTGTGTGTGTGTATATATATATATATACATATATACATATATAGATATGTAGCTATATAGATATATATAGATATATAGATATATACATATATAGATATATAGAGAGATATATAGATATATACAGATATATATGGACAGCACAGTATGGTGTATGGTGTATGTTCACATTCCCTGGTAACACTGTCTTGTGTGTTTCTTGTAGTCTGCATAGATTACATACCTCAGGCATAGGTATCTGTAAGTAGGGGCACACAGTACTGTAAGGTACACAGGAAATGCTCATATGTGTCAGCATACATTTGTGTGTTGTATGAATGTCTGATGTGTGTGTAATGATGCCTGTACCATGTCCGCAATCACATGTGTGTTGCAGGGTTTGCGTGTGTACCTAGCAACATGTATACTCTGTTACAGCAGTATGCCAGCTATATTAACAACTGTGCACATATGTTAGGTAGGGGTATGGCATCAATGACTAGGGTGGCTTACTGGTTATACTGTAACTGTACTTCACATTCATTGCAATGGATGACATATTTCTTCATGCATTAGCTTGATATGTACCCCCATGGCAAGGCTGTGCATTGGATCCCAAACACTGTGCCGAGTACTGGTGTATACTGGTTTGTTATATGGAGTGTGGCAGGCACTGTCAGCCAGTTGTGGGCTGAGCACTGATATGTGGTATTGAATGTGTGTATCCCCTGACAGACAAACAGATGCTATATATGGCAGTTAACTGATATCTGTACTGTATAATATTGTGTGCCACATGACTTGCTCACACATATTGTTTACTTGTCTTCCAGGCTTATGGCTCATCAAAGGAATCCCTCCTACACAGCCGCAGAGGAACAGGAAATCCACCACAGCCTGGTTCAGCATTATACCCTGCTGTTTTCCAGGGCCAGCCAGCACCAGCAGAAGCGTACTGCACTGTGGCAAGATCTTGTTCGTTGGGTAAATGACATAGGCATGCATAACCGGACATATGAGCAGGTACGCCATCACTGCAGTGATTTAATTAGACATGTCCGGTGGCGTGCGTCTGATATCCATAGACAACAGCTTGCACAGGTGGTGGGGTGGCCATACATCCCCCCTCACCAGAGTGGAGGAACTGCTCCTAAGTGTGGTGGCTCCTGGCCTACAGCAGCAACAACATCACACATGTGTCATCATGGAGGCTGGAGCCACCCAGCATGGTGACATGGAGCATGCAGGTAACATGCCCTAGCTGTAGACTATTGTTACCTGTATTGTTAGATTATGCATATGTGAGATGTGTACTGTGTTTAGCAGTTGTGCTGCCTATTGTGTGCAATACTGATATTGTGAATAGTATCTGTACACCTATGCCTGTTGTTCTACTGTAGTTTATCACATTCACAGTAGCAATGCCACAGTTGTGGCCACTGACAAACTGTGTCATGTTCTTGTAGGTACCTCTGGTGTGACAGCAGGGCAGATGACACATGCTGGTGAGTGTGTTAACACTTTAAAGTTGGTATTGAAATATGCATGTCATAGGTGAGGTGTAGGCCATGTACACATAACACACCTACGCATAATGCATGCTGTGCATGTTTGCTGTGAGACATTAAACATCTCAGTAAAGTCAGTAGCTGCCTCAATCACATGCAATGCACAGAGCATCAGGCACAAATGTGGCAACACTGTACTGCACATTGGATAGGCATAATTGACACACATGTACACAACATAACACGCTTGTCATACGCAGTACACCTCAACATGATACACATGTTGTAACCGGACACCCGCTGCCAGGTCACACTTCAGTATCCCACATGTCATCCACACACCACACATATTATACCTGAGGGGTAGGGGCCTAGCATGGGGCTGTGCAACACTCTTCAACACATAACACAGTCATATTAGGCAATGCTCCCTATTGGGCACCTCACACACCCTTGTGCAATGTGGCTGTGTAATTGTGAACTTAGCCACGGCACTGCGGTTCAAATACAGCATGCTAGGCGGTGGTCTAGCACACTTTAGTGGCCTTGAGTGACCACATGATGCATGATGATGATGGCTAATGGTACTACACCCCATACAGTTACAATGGCCATGTCCAGGATTGGTATTCCATCATGTACACATGCACCACTCATCCCATGTGTGTACACAGCATGCATGTGCTACACCTGTGTCCACAATTATCTGCTACAGACACAGACACTGCAATCAGACATGGAAATCCATGTGACACAGATAACACATGCATCCATGGTATCTATACCTGTGAGTGATAGTGCACAGGACATTGCAGAGCTTATAATACTTTCACAGAAATGTTGTGTCCTTGTACACATTGTGTCCCAGGCTGTAGGCAATCACTGAACATGTACACACATGCACCACAGCCATGTACACTGTCATTAACTATGGCTTTCTACACTCACACTGCATGGACTTGATCAACACTTATTCTGCATGCTGACACGTGTGACGTTACTGTTTGCCTTGTGATACTGTCACCCACCTTCAACCACTAATGGGTATGTTTTGGATTGCTGTTGTGTGTGTGTATCTGCTGTAGTGAGGAGTGTACATGTGTTCCTGTGTTCCTGTGTTCCTGTGTGCATGTGTGCATGTGTTCATGTGTTCATGTGTGCATGTGTGCATGGGTTCATGGGTTCATGGGTTGATGTGCATGTGTGCATGTGTGCATGGGTTCATGTGTGCATGTGTGCATGTGTACATGTGTGCATGTGCAGACCGTAAAGTGTGTTTCCTGTCTTCCTCTCACAGGTGCTGAGTTAGGGGTTGGCAAAAGCAGCAGGCGACCTGAAGCCACTGCCACGGATAGTGGTGATGATGACACATGTATTTTGGCATAGGGAGATTTAACAGGGTCTGTCATTGGTCCACCAATCAACAGTACACAGTGTTCAACCCCATCTATGCACACACTCATACTGCCATTACATCCCTCACCACCAATGGCCATAGGCAAGGGACAGCATACAGTTGGCATTGATCAGGAGAGTGTGGTACCCATGGCACTTGCATCCCCTCACAGCAGCCATAGCCATAGACCCGGAATGGTACCACATAGGTGGAGGTCCAGGGGTTCTCAGGGGAGCACCACTGGTCATATTGCCCCTGGCAGGCATGCCATCACAGGTCTAACGATGACCACTATGTTCCAGGCTGTAATGCAGACTCAGGCACATATGGAATGGTACACCAGGCAGGGACTTAGGGCACAGAGGGCACATTACACCGCTATCAATGACAGCACCAGTGACCTTGCTGGTGCCATCCGGACTTACACCGAGGTCATTGATAGATATTGGGTGGAGACAATAGATGCCCTACACAACATGTCTTCCTTGAGCCAGGACCGTGTGGGACGGTTGCAGCATCAATGCGGACACGTGCCAGCAACAGCAACAGCTGGCAGTGGTCATGGATGGCCCGCAGTTCACAGCCGCTCCCGTAGTGGCAGTACCAGCCCCAGCAATGCTGGTGCTGGCCTGTCCATTGACCATCCCAGTAGACCACGTGCACGTGGCTCTGGCCAGTCCCAGCAGGGACATGGGTCCAGTCATCATGCCTCTGCCTCTGATGACAGTACCCAGTCAGGTTTGGTACCCGATACTGTCTGTAGCACCCCTGCCAGGTACAGGTACTGTGTCCATGTCCGGAGACAGTGATCTGTACAGCCTAGCAGGTACAGTCTGTGGCTGTCCCACAAAACACTGTATATAGCAGCCACATGGTGGAGATGTGTGCATGCAGACACACACACATTAAGCAAACAACTAGGGCTCACACATACACACACACATTACATCAACATTGGCCCATGCTGTACTGTTGTTCCACACACACACACACACACACACACACACACACACACACACACACACACACACACACACACACACACACACAGACATGTCGATTGGATGGGTCAATGTCAGGCTCTGGCAAACAACAAAACGCCCTGTGCATATGATGATACCTGTGCCGCCTCCTGTCATCTGCATTATTGACAGAGGGACAGGCAAACATGGTGCTGATGCATAGGGTGACACTGTAGCAATGTAGCAATAATAGCAAGTTGTCAACAAGGAAGTGTAACTACATCCTTGTAGGTATATCTGAGCAGACATTATGCATCAAAGCTCTGATTGTCAATGTAGCATTGTTTACACCACTGTTAGGTCTGAGTATGTATTATCCACCCATGTGCCACTTGGCTAATGTGTTGCCAGCATGCGTTAGTGAGTGGACAGTATGTGTGTGATGTGTGCAGTACAGATTAGCAAGTGTACATCTGTGAACATGGTGGGTGCGCACTGTCTGGATGTACGTGCATAGTGGACACATGGGACGTGTGGCATACCCTGTTGTACACATTGATAACATCTCATAGCATCTTTCAATGGCCAGTATGCATTCTACTACAGTTATGTACTAACATGGGTAGATGTGTGTATGACATGGGTCAACACTATGCTGTGGGTGATACCGTTAATATCTGTCAGTGATTTGCAGTCTGGTAGTGTACACAACCTCAACAGCATGACTATAAGCAATCATTGGATGATGTCTTGACAAATGACACACAGTAGTAGGGAACCCAGTATCAATTGGATCCTTCCGGTGCTACACTATAAAACTAATCAGTGGTAATGACCACCACCCATTACTGTGACCACACCTGTGTGTCATATAGCCCCCTTATGTACATGCAGGCACACTAGAGATGTGTCCATCCAAATCTGGGAATACATGGATTGGCCTACAATGCATTCCCTGGATGGGACGCATATCCTACACAAGTGTATCATACAGATACCTGTTGTCTGATACATGCTGTATAGCAGTAAGCCGACTATGGCATAGTCATCCTCATGTACTATACATACTATCCCATCAGTATCACACAGGTGGTAGCCCTCAACATGTATGTTGGGTACCATTGTGTACATACAGACCCATGTTATGTCATGTGTTCCTTGATATCCACAGGTATTGTGGAGTCCCAACGTGTATCACATAAGACATTAGAGGCCTGAATGCAAATCCACAAGGTAGTCGTACAGCTATAAAGACTGTCCATTCTTGGCAGACTTTGTTGTGTATGACCATGTCTGGCATATACCCCAGGCATATACCCTCACTCACACTACTCTTAAGTAACTGTCATGGGTGTGTGTGCCACAGATGACCTTGGCCACAGAACACAACAGTGGACGGCCGTGTCAAGTACATACATATGTGACCTATGATCTGAAAAGCAGCAGCACAACCTGTCAATGGAAACAAATGTATTCATGTAGTATGCAGGCTTCACACCTATGTACTGATTGAGGGGACATGTACACATATATATTTGCTACGCAGATACCTGATGTGTGCAATGCACTTACTGTTGTCATCATACTATCTCATACCATGGTAACAGCAAAACCCACACCATATTGACACACACACAGTCAGCATTTTCAGGGTTCAAACCCCTACCTAACTATGTTATGATACTAGAAAGAGATGCATTAACATGGCATGCTATTTGCTTTACTGGCTGGTTTCCCTTCTCCTGCTGTATTTGTAGGATGGTGACATCATCAGACTTTCCAAAGAGGAATGTACCTCTTTTAGTGTGTTTTCATAGTCTCCAAAAAGGAGACTCTTTTCAAAGACAATTGCACACATATACACCCCCCCCCCACACACACACTGTTTGCAGGATTTAAACGCCTACCTAACTATGTTATGATACTAACGAGAGATGCATTAACACGGCGCGCTATTTGCTTTACTGGCTGGTTTCCCTTCTCCTGCTGTATTTGTAGGATGGTGACATCATCAAACTTTCCAAAGAGGAATGTACCTCTTTTAGTGTGTTTTCACAGTCTCCAAAAAGGACACTCCTTTCAAAGACAATTGCACACATACACACAACCCCCCCCACACACTGTTTGCAGGATTCAAATCTCTATCTAACTATGTTATGATACTAGTGAGAGACGCATTATCACTGCGTGTTATTTGCTTTATTGGCTGATTTCCCTTCTCCTGCTGTATTTGTAGGATGGTGACATCATCAGACTTTCCAAAGAGGAATGTATCTCTTTTAGTGTGTTTTCACAGTCTCCAAAAAGGACACTCCCTTCAAAGACAATTGCACCCCTACACACACAGTTTGCAGGATTCAAACCCCTTACCTAACTATGCTATAATACTAGTGAAAAAAAGCATTAACACGGTGTGCTATTTGCTTTATTGGCTGTTTTTTCTTCTCCTGCTGTATTTGTAGGATGGTGACATCATCAAACTTTCCAAAGAGGAATGTACCTCTTTTAGTGTGTTTTCACAGTCTCCAAAAAGGACACTCCTTTCAAAGACAATTGCACATATACACCCCCCCACACACATACACAGTTTTCAGGATTCAAACCCCTACCTAACTATGCTATGAGACTGGAGAGAGACGTATTAACATGGCGCACTATTTGCTTTACTGGCTGATTTCCCTTCTCCTGCTGTATTTGTAGGATGGTGACATCATCAGACTTTCCAAAGAGGAATGTACCTCTTTTAATGTGTTTTCATAGCCTCCAAAAAGAACACTTGTTTCAAAGACAACTGTACACATACCCCCCTCCACACACACATACACTGTTTGCAAGATTCAAACCCCTACCTTACTGTATTAGGATACTAGTAAAAGATGCATTAACATGGCATGCTATTTGCTGTATTGGCTGATTTCCCTTCTCCTGCTGTATTTGTAGGATGGTGACATTATCAGACTTTCCAAAGAGGAATGTACCTCTTTTAGTGTGTTTTCACAGTCTCCAAAAATGACACTTCTTTCAAAGACAATTGCACCCATACACACACAGTTTGCAGGATTCAAATCCCTACTTAACTATGTTATGATACTAGTGAGAGATGCATTAACATGGCACGCTATTTGCTTTACTGGCTGGTTTCCCTTCTCCTGCTGTATTTGTAGGATGGTGACATCATCAAACTTTCCAAAGAGGAATGTAACTCTTTTAGTGTGTTTTCACAGTCTCCAAAAAGGACACTCCTTTCAAAGACAATTGCATACGTACACACACACACACACACAGTTTGTAGGATTGAAACCCCTACCTAACTATGTTATGATGCTGGAGCGAGAATGGCGCGCTATTTGCTTTACTAGCTGGTTTCCTTTCTCCTGCTGTATTTGTAGGATGGTGACATCATCAGACTTTCCAAAGAGGAATGTACCTCTTTTAGTGTGTTTTCAGTCTCCAAAAAGGACACTCCTTTCAAAGACAATTGCACACATACACACCCCACCCACACACACACTGTTTACAGGATTCAAGCTACTATCTAACTATGTCATGATATTAGTGAGAGATGCATTAACATGGCATGCTATTTGCTTTATTTGCTGATTTCACTTCTCCTGCTGTATTTGTAGGATGGTGACATCATCAGACTTTCCAAAGAGGAATGTACCTCTTTTCGTGTGTTTTCACAGTCTCCAAAAAGGACACTCCTTTCAAAGACAATTGTACCCATACACACACAGTTTGCATTTTTCAAACCCCTACCTAACTATGTTATGACACTAGTGAGAAACGCATTAACATGGCACGCTATTGGCTTTACTGACTGGCTTTCCTTCTCCTGCTGTATTTGTAGGATGGTGACATCATCAAACTTTCCAAAGAGGAATGTACCTCTTTTAGTGTGTTTTCACAGTCTCCAAAAAGGACATTTCTTTCAAAGGCAATTGCACACATACACAGTTTGCAGGATTCAAACCGGTACCTAATTATGTTATGATACTGGAGAGAGACACATTAACACGGCACGCTATTTGCTTTACTGGCTGGTTTCCCTTTTCCTGCTGTATTTATAGGATGGTGACATCATCAGACTTTCCAAAGAGGAATGTACCTCTTTTAGTGAGTTTTCACAGTCTCCAAAAAGGGAACACCTCTCAAAGGAAACTGCACACATACCCCCCCACACACACACTTTACTGGCTGGTTTCCCTTCTCCTGCTGTATTTGTAGGATGTGACATCATCAAACTCCAAGGAGGAATGTACTCTTTTAGTGTGTTTTCACAGTCTCTAAAAAGGACACGCCTTTCAAACACAATTGCACACATACACACACACACAGTTTGCAGGATTTAAACCCCTACCTAACTATGTTATGATATTGGAGAGAAACGCTTTAACACGGCATGCTATTTGCTTTACTGGCTGGTTTCCCTTCTCCTGCTGTATTTATAGGATGGTGACATCATCAGACTGGACATGGTGATGTGTGTACACTTTGTTTTATGCCATTCCAGGAATGGTCCATCTGGGTCAGCAGGTGTCAACAGCTTGAACAAGACCTCAGAATCCTTACCTTGTGTGATCTATCTGTGGACACATTGACATTCTGTCATATGTCAACACATATTTATGCACAGCTTGTTGGTTTTGTGGATACTACATGTGTCTGGGATGTTGATAAAGGGTTATTCAAAGTCTATGTGACACATGTGTAGATGTGTTCATTGATGTATGTCCTGGGTGGCTGCCTTGCAAACAGTCTAGCATGCTTGGGAACCATGATCCGCACATGAACATACCACAGTTGGTAGGGTTGTGTGTATGTCAGCTTCCAATAGCTCTGTTTATGACTGCAACCATGATGGTCTCCATGACCTTGCAGATCAGACCTCATAGGCGTACTGGACTTGACTTCCCATGGTGTGTTGTGCACCAACACTTGGGGGGAGTGCCATATGTAGCTGTGACACATTCAACGGTTCCACATCCTGTGTAGGGGGTGAGGCTCAGCTGACTGTTCAGGTGCATGATCTGTTTGTTCTGTAGTTTGTGCATGACACATATTGGGAATCAATGTATTCCACCTGCTGCCATGCTTTTGGCAGTGGGGTAGCTGCTCATCCATTCTACATGTGATATCTCCTGGTATGTTGATTTGGACTATTGTCAGTGGGGGATGGGTATGTACATATGGGCCTGTCTGTCATGATGTCGGCATCGTCACGCAGGTACAGTTGACCCTGACTCAGGACATATATGGGTGTACATTGATATTTATGACATAGCTGAAGGAGGTGTCATGATTCAGTCTGGACTCCTTCTCAGCTACTCTTTACAAAACACCAACGAACATGAGCACTTATCCCTGTTATACTCTTTTACACACTTAACACCCTACTGATCCTTTGTGATCAGGCTACAGAGTATGTCATGATAATATCCTGGCATGTCCAGGGGTCGGTTTTGTGTGTACTTTTCAGTCCAGCTGGTGGATATTGTGATATTGACACAATGTCACATCTGCCTCATGTACACAGACAACCCTCTCCTCCCCCCGACAAACTCAGATATATGTGTGAGATGCACCTATATAGACATACAGGGAGCGGAACTCTCTCGACCCATGACTGGCACAGTCTATCAGGTGGTGAAGGTAACCACACACACCACATATCAGTCTCACATATCCTCTAGCAACAGCACTCAAACCACATTAGCACACATAGGCATACTCGGATGTTGTAAATGTACTCTACCTAAGCAGCAGAGACCTCCAAAGCAGACACACACACGCACCTGCTACCCCACAACAATACCCACATATCACAATGTTCACAATGTCAGTGTGCCACACAGTCACTGCCCTTTGGGCTAAACAACACATCTAATACACTTGTAATAGGTGACACTTATTGTCAGACACACTGACGTACCACTCACCAGCTCTAACAAGGGAATAGTCACTTTGGGCTGTCTGTTGGGTGCCAGGATCTGCCGCATAACACAGGCAGTCAGGTCACTCCAAAGCAAGTACAAGACTGGCACCATCATTGTCCATGCTGTTGTGTATAACCTCAGACGTTACACCCTGGACCACATGACATGATACATGGAGGAACACTCTGATCATGTAGCCCAGGCCAGTATGACCCTGACGTTGTCTAGCATCTTACACCCACCAATTATGATGTCACAGTATACGGACACACATATCACATTTAACAGTTGCCTAACACATTGGTTTCATTCATAGGGGATACAGTGTCTGTCAGCATATGGTGACATGCTCAACATGGCATGTAGCTTCACTATGGACAGCTTGCTCCTGTCACCCTTGGACTTTGGAATGCTGGCTAAGGCTCTTGCTACCACCATAGTGCCTTTTCTAAGCAGGGCTCAGAAGACAAACCCACCTCCATAGACATTACAGGTTAAATGAAACTAAGGGTAATGCTGCTCAACAACAGTTGTGTTAACCTCATATTGTGTCCACTCAGGACTCTCCTCAGTATGGAGGATAGCAATATCTGTGCACTGACAGACACCTGGTTCAGGCTCGCTTATGCACACCAGAACTACCAGGTTATGTTTTATACCATGCTGCCTAACGACAAGACTTGGAACAGACAACACAACTAGGGGGAGTATCCATATACATCACAGATACACACACCTGCAGGTTAGTAGCACTGCACAAAGCATCACAGACCATACATATGCAACTACCATTGTGCAATACTGCCTTTCGGTTTGTTGCCTGCTACAAAACACACTCCCAAACTCAGGAACCATACTCGGCTTTCGTGGGAACTATGGAGAATATGAAGGTCTCCACAAACACCATTATATTGTGTGACTTCATATACACAAATATTGACTAGGGATACTACTCAAGCCCCGACACCCTCACCCAACAGTCGCTACAATTTGTGGACTCATATGCTATGGCACAACCAGTCAGCGCAGCCACAAGGGGGAATACATATTGGACCTGATCATCACCAACATGGGGACTCTATGTTCCACACCAGCGTTATGCCCCTCATTGGTAAGGTAAGAACATACATATATCTCACAGGACATACATATACCCTCCACACACCCATCCTGGGTAATCTTGGTGAACTTCTCATGAGCCAACATCTCACTTCACCGAAGCAAGGTGGTATCCTTCAGAGATCCTGAGACAGTGGCATATATGGCTCACACTGCTGCATCCTTTACATACACATTCTATGGACACCTAGTGGACTGCATGGATTGTGCTATCCCAAATAACAACAGGACCCACTACTACAATGACAGGGGACCTGTCTGGTAGATCCCAGCCATTAATAAGCTGTACAATGTCAGGAGGAAGCTACTACATGATAGAGCACAATCCCAGTCTGGGAAGGCATCTGTGATCTGTACTAGCAGACAGCTACAATCACTCATGGACTTTTCTAAGGGCCGCTTCTACCAGACCATTGCAACAGACACGTAGGACTATCACACAGCCTTCTTCAGTTATGTCAGGAACCTGGGTGGACACTCACTGATATGCTGTAAGTTACTGCATACTGACTAAACCTACCCTGAACCCACTGGCATTGCCTACATCTTGGCAAACAGGTTCAGTGCAGATGTCTCCCACCCATCCCCCCTAAGGAGCAACTATCCATCCCAACAGAGTATAACCTCCCTGACATCACACAGTAACAGGTGAGTGCTGCCCTCCCCACAGCGTACATCACAGTATCAATGTGACCAGATGGTGTCCCAGCCTGCATCATACATGAGCATCATGACAGACGCAACCCTCACATTACATCACTGTTCAATATCAGAGTTACCACAGGATATGTACCCAAGGAATGGCGTACTGCGATAGTGGTCCTGCTCCACAGAGTTGGTGCCACAACGGACCATAGACAATATTGCCCTATAAGCCTATGTAGCCTGTTCTGCAAAGCTATGGAGCATATTGTCATAGGACTCATACACATAGACATCGGGAACCTACAGACACTTTGTCCTACACATTTCAGCGTTGTTGTGGGCAGATCTTGCCTCTTGAACCTGTTTGTATTCTTTAAATGGCTAACAGGTCCATCAACATAGGGACGGCTGTCCACACAGCCTACCTGAACCTTGCAAAACCCTTCATCACAATAACCCACTGGGCCATTATGCATAGGCTCACCAGCATCAGTATGGACACATATCTCGCACAATGGATTGATACCTAGATCAGGGATAGCACCCACATGGTCAGAATTGCAGGTGCCATGTCTGACTATACACCAGTTACACATGGCATCCCACACAGCTTGGTCCTGGGACCTCTCTTGCTCAGTATATAGTTGTCCTATGTACAGGCTACCACAGGGGGAATATGGCTGAACATGTTTGCACTTAACTGCAAACTGGGTGTCATGATCAACTCTTCAGCTGCCACATGCATACTCAATCAGGGTCTCACAGAGATGGATGACTGGTGCCTGAGCCATGGCCTACAGCTAAATGCCATTAGTTGCATAGTCATCCCCTTTGGGAGTAACAACATGCCCACACATTACCACATAGGTAGTACTCCATTACATACGGTAGGAGTTGTTAGGGGTTTGGGGACATGACTTGTTCGTACTGTCGCCTTTAACATTCACGTTGCCAAAGTGGTTGGACACACCTTCTATGTGGGCCACCTTATCCCATATGGTTTCACATCTAGATCGAGTGAGGTCATTGTGCCCCTATACTCATCACATCCATGCTTGGTTACAATGCCACATTTGGGGTGTACATTGCCTGACACCTGCAGCAACTGTACTGGCCATGGAAGGTCCTCACCAAGCAGATCTAGGGACTCACACAGATGCCCTGCATAGTTCAGATGCAGTAACTCCAGCTCTACTCAGTCGCTTACCACCTACTCAGATATGATGTGTGCCTGTTGTTTACAGATATACCCAACCCAGAATTACTGGACATGCTCCACCTCATGCTATCCACCTCCCTTGGAGCTACACACTCCAGGGACGTATACCTCAGCACAGATGTTAATAGGACATTGTGGAGGGACAGATTCTTATCCCAGAGGCTCCACTCACTACAGAATGTAATCCCAGTTTCACATAGGCAGAGCCACCCACTGACCACCTACTGGAGACATCTTGATGACTGTATGGGTGATCGTATATTTACCCCTGGGATATCTTCTGTGTCCCTGCTAGACAGAGGCACACTAGCCTAAATGTACATGGGCTACCTTGTGTGACTTACTATTCACACACACAGTGTAGTAATCTGACAGGGTTGCGAATGCCAAACACACTCTGGCTAGGCTTGTACATGCCCTAGGGCAGATAGCCTAGTATCGACCTCTGAACCTATGCTAATGTTCAAGATGCACAATGTTTATTGCTGATACTGTTTGCAGGTCTTTATCATCTTTGCTTTACCAGTTTCCATGAACAACTTCGGTATCTGCAGAACATATTTGATTATGACAGGGTTCCACTATATTATAGATGTGTCTGTTGTCATATAACTGTGTGCACAGGGCGGATTGCTGTATAGTGACAGGTTCCTGGGTTAACACATGCAACTGCCAGATATGCGTGGCCCACTGCTGTACTCAGACATGGTCTAAGTGTGTGAGCATGCCCAGTCCTGCCATTCCATGTTTTGTTGCCTGACATTTGTCTCATTTATTCAAGTGTGTGAGCATGCCCAGTGTGATCCTTCAGTATGTTGCTATCTGAGGTCCACTACATTTGTTAATGTGTGCAAACATGACCAATATTAACATTTATACTGTGTGTGTTGGAAGTCAGGTTCTGTTCTCACTGCAGGACTCACCTTTGTGTCATAACTCAACAAGGATTATGCTGTGCCTGCAGGGTTTCCATGGAATAGTTTGCGTAGACTTATCAATATTCCGTCATACAGGTGGACCACTGCAATACTGTCATGGTTTAGTTGTTCAGTACTTTGGCTATAGTGCACAGTATCCTGGGTTCAAGGCCCATCACTGCTTTATATTGTCATACAGACCAGACTGCTTAAGGGCCTGTTAAGCAAATATGAGCATGTTGGCTTTTGTTCATCTATGCCCTACTTATACCAGGGTTGTCCGACATTGCTCAATATTCACCAGCATTGCTGGACGTTGCCCAATATTACTGAACATTGACCACAGTTGTGCTAGTTGGTGTGTGTGATTTTGTTTGCATATACTACATGATGGTAATTGCTGTTTAGCACTGCTTTATATTGCTTAACACATGGCATTCATGCCTTAGGTGGTGCAGCAGGGCTGCCTATGTCAGATGCACATACTACACTCCCTGCACATGTTTGGAAGCAGGTAGTGTCAACTTAGGCATCCCTTTTACTTTATGTGCGAGTCGGAGAGAGGTATCATTTCCAGAGTTCCTACTGAGCCAGTGTATGTGCTATGCGTTGCCTCTTTGCCAAGGCCAAAGCATACTGGGCATGCCTCCTTCTGCCTACTGGGGCAGGCTCAGGTTGTTCCTCCTCCGAGTCACGCACTGCCTGTGATGGCCTTGGCAATGGTGGGGGGCTGTTTGGCCTAGGCCTATGCCGGTCCTGCTGCAGCTGTTTTCGCAGGGTCATATTATGTAGCATAGCACATACCATGACAATTTGGGTACATGTAGTTGGTGAGTACTGCAAGGCTCCACCAGATGTGTCCAGGCACCGGAACTGTGACTTTAGCAGCCCAAACACACGCTCTATTACATTACGTGTTTGTGTGTGTGCCTCATTATGGCATTCCTGTTCAGGTGTGTGTGTGCATTTCTGATGGGTGTCATCAGCCACGGCTCCAGTACATAGCCAGCATCCCCCACTAGGTGACCATGTGGGATGTACCCATTGGCAAATGTCTGGTACAGCTGTGTCAACTGCCAGATATGGGAATCATGGTAGCTTCCAGGGCAGCCTGCACACACATTCAGTATTATGCCCTGGGCATCAAACATGACCTGGCAGTTGATGGAGGGGAAGCCATTGCGGTTGAAGTAGACCCTACCCCACTCGCTGGCTGGTGCTTTGATGCGTATGTGCGTGCAGTCTATTGCACCCACTACCTCAGAGTATTCCGCTATTTGCTGGAAGAGTCGCATATCTTTGGCCAATACCTCACGGGAATTGGGGAAATATACATGATCACCGAGATGTGCTGACATGGCATCCAGAAACTGGTGTAGAACCCTGGATACTGATGCCTGTGATATCCCCATCATATCACCAGCTGGTCTCTGGAAGGTACCTGTTGCTAGTATTCTTAGGCCAACACATACCTTGGTTTCCACTGGGATGGGTTCCCCTCTGTTGGTGCTGTGTGTGAGGCGTGGCCTGCACAGCTCAACAATTTGCTGCAGGAGGTCTCTGTCCACTCTATAGTGTTCCACTATCTCCGGCTCATGTAGCCCCTGGTAGGTTACCCTGGGCCTGTACACTCTTCTCTGTCTCCTCACTGTGGGTTGTCCTGCAGCATTTCCATTGTCACCACCCTCAGCATGTTGCATATTTCACCTTATAACAGCAGTGGCAGCCCCTAACATTTCTTTGTCTCAGTAAAGCTTTTTCAGTTTTCACTTCTATTAGCTTACTGCAGTGTCTCTTGTGTGAAACATAACGGACTGTTATTTGCAGAGTTTTAAGTGCTAGGCTGGGCTGGGCTAGTGTACTGCCTGTGTAATTGCCTGATTCTGATTGTTTTCACCTGCTAGCTCTACTAGTACTCCCTGGTAGCTTCCTACTATTTGTTGTGCTTCCTTTTTCCTTTCTGTTTCCTCAGGGGGGAGCACCACGCACACAAGCGCAAACATGCACACAGCTGCTAACACGCGCGCACACATGCTTACACGGACTAAAACTTGCTTATTCGGGTTAAAACGCACGCACACCAGCACTTACAATTCCTTAAACAGCCTTATACATGCTTACTCTGGCTTAAATGCGCGCACTCAAGCTTAAACACGCGCACACGCGCACATACCCACTCAGCAAGAAACTTTGGTGTTATCTACGGCATACACCTTCCATTTCTTGCCTTTCCCTAGCCTACCTGTTGACACACCTCTTTCCATGATGTATAAATGACAGCTGACACATGCCACTCTGCTCCAATGAGCTTTACTTCTTTCATACATACCCCCCTCGTGATGTCACCTATCTTCTACTCTGTTACTCCCCATATCCTACTCCTACACTCCACTAACTGTCCTCATTTGCTATGTAAACTTGCGATTCACTATCCTAACACTCATTTACATAGGATTGCCTACTAATGCTTGGTTACATGTCTTAGACTGAGCTTCCCCCCTTAGCAACTGCTACTCGGTGGCCAAGTTGTCTTCAGCCTGCCATTCCCTTGCATTGTACATTAATAATTTCTATAAATTTCACATTTGTGGATTTAAATTTTTAGTATTCTGGGTTTTAGAGCACAGCCCATTTGCGCGGTGCTCTGTTACACTTAAATGTCGGAAATTGTGGAAAAGAAAAATATTTTTATTTTTATATTGCATCAGGAAACATTTCCAATGGCCGTATATTTGGCCATTGGCATGCTTCCTGCACTGGATGCAACCTTTATTTGGAGCTGTCACGACTCCGTTTTGCTATTTGCAGAATGGTACTCAGTTGTCAACTGAGTACATTTCTGCAAATAACACTGCTCTTACTCAGACAGGTACGGGATTCCTGAATCGCAAATCTACCTCATTTGCATGCCTTTCGCCTGCAATTGAGGTAATTTGCATATCCCTGCCCTGTCCATGTAAGAGCCGTTTTAGGAGCTCTCTTACACGCCTCTCAGGCTGTTCCTGGATCGCTTGTCAGACATGATGGCTGCATGGAGTCTTACTCTACTCTTAGACTCCGTGCAAGCAATCGTGAATCCGGCCCTTTAAGATTCTTTATTTTTTAACTGAAATACATAGCTCTCACTGAATCAGGGGAAAAATCCAGAAATAATTAGGGACTATCAAGGATACTTTCTAAAATATTAATATTATTAACTTGAGAGATTGACAGAATAAGATGTGAATTAGAACATATATTCCAAAGTAAAAAAAATATGATTCCAATTATTTTCATTATTTATTGGATAATTCAACACCTTTTCTCCAAATGTCACAGATTTTAGGAGGGATTAAGAGGGACAGAGCTAATATGAATTTGATTTGTCAAAATCAGAAGCATCCCTGAAAATCAGGGACAGGTGAGAGGTGTGCTACCATAACATTTATATCTTTAAAAAAATCCCTTATACAGAAGGAGGTGCTCTGCAGTTCTACCTGTATGATGAAACTGGTACTGCAGGCAGGCTCTCTGTCTTCAATACTAATTCATAAGTTGAAAGCTTTATAGGTACTTGCTATGCTATCTGTGAGGATCTAAGAACACAAAGGAATCTGCTGTACCAAGCGGATGATGTAAAAGCAGTTAAATCACTGTAATGTAAAAAATCCAGTAGTGTTTGGTAAAACCGCACAATTTGTATTGAGACAAGGTAAACTAAGAGCTTTCGTCCTTTCAAATTATGGGACTTCATCAGAGTACCTTTGCAAAAAAACAGTAAAATTTAAAAAGACAAAAGCCCACGGAACAAACATTGTAACTCTCTGGCTGCTACAAGTTTAAAGTGACAGTACAACTTAAAAAGTTATTCTCTCTAGCACCCTGCAGTGGAAATTTATGTTAAAACACACCTGTTTTACTTGTTTAAAAATATTATGAGATGACAAAATCAATGAACCACTCATGAAGATATTTTTGAAACAATGAGAATGAATCCATTGTGCATTAACAAACAACACGACCAAATGATGTTTGGAATAACAAATCCTAGTATGTTAATGCCCTATGTTTTAAAAAACAAGACAGGGAGACTGAGTCATGGAGCCCATAGGGGACAGTGGCAATAGTCTTAATCTGCTACATAGCTTCTTTACATTTGAGCTGCACTTTCTGTGGACCCCATATAGGATCTAATTCCATGAATGTCAAGCATGATAAAACAACAAGAATGCCCTTTATTCCTTTAGATGTGCCTCCAAAAGGCATTACTGGTATCCTTCCCCTTAACATCTCTCAGATGTTCATAGATTCTGTCCTTAAGTGCCTTTTTAGTTTTTCTGATGTAAAAAGAAGGTGCACTGTGTGCAACAAGCTGTGTCAACTACCTTCCCTAGTTTACAATTGCATCTTGAAGGGCACCTAATCCTACCATAACCTGTAACCATAACCGATTCCTCTTCACAAATAAATGAGCAAAACTTACAACTACCACATTTAGACATCTTAAAGTGTCTATGTGTACCAGGTTCAGTACATTTTTGATTTTCCAAATAGCTTTTTATATTCCTGTCCTTCCTAAATATCACAGTAGGCTGTAGTCCCAGCTTGGTCATATTCAGGCCACCTATTTCAAGAATTTCCAGTTATTGACCAATACATCCTGTATCATTCTAAGCTCATGGTTATATGTAAGGGTGTAACCCTTCTTAAATTTAGTGTCAGTAACTATACTTCTCATCATCACCTCATTGCGAGTCCCCCAAAAGGGGTTTATATACCAGGTCGTTCCTTTTTTGGTTAACCTCTTGAAAATTCTTATCCAGAAATTTAGGGGGATACCCTCTATTCAATAACATACCCTTCAAAATTAACCCCTTCTCTATAAAAGATTTCACATCAGACACCATCATTGCTAATCTTATCAACTGCCCTTTAACCAGGGCTTTCTTTTGGTGAAGGAGATGCCAACATTTGAAATGGAGCAGAGAATTTGAGTATGTAGGTTTCCTGTACAAAGTGGATGTAAAACGATGATTGGTGTAATCAACTTTCAACTGAACATCCAAGTAATTAATTACATCAAAGGATTTGGCCATGGTAAATATTAGAAAATCTGTAGCATTGTTGATGGAAGAAAAAAACTCATCAAGAAATGATTCTGAGTCCCGCCAAAAATTACAATATTGTCCAAAAACACCCATAAAGGCTCCAACACTTAGAAAAAGAACTATTGAACAGATAATTGTGTTCCCAGTATGCCAGAATAATATTTGCAAAAAATGGGACCTCACACGGTCCTCACTGTGACACCTTGCACCTGTTTATGGATAGAACTTTCAAACCAAATATAATTAGTACCTAACTATTTCCATTAAACTAGATAAACATTTGACCACCCAATCACCTAAATTAGTGTATTGGATTAAGTACAACATAAACTACTCTAAACCAGTGCCATGTGGTATAACAGAAATGTCTTTTATGTCAATTGTGACAAAAATTAATGTATTATCAACTATTTGCTTGGGGATCTTTTTCAAAAAATGCCATGGATCTTTGTATATGTGTGTCTCACTATCCAAAACATGCTATGACTTAGTGTCAATAAACTTGGCCATTCCATGTGTTTTGGAGCCCTTTACATCCACTGTTGGATGTAGAGGAGGATTACACAGGTCTTTATGAATTTTAGGGATCTGAAGATCGAGGAGATCCATGGAAATTCGTTCTTGATGTAATTATATTCATCAATAGAAAGAAGCTCATCGAGCAGCAAATCATAAATAGCCCTGTCAATTTTTACATAATCTATATTCAACTATGTTCTGCCACTTTCTTCATACTGATTAGGAAATAGCATGGCCTCCATCCTACTCACATAATCTATTTGGTCCATGACAACCATCCCCCCCTCCCTTGTTGGGTTTCATACACCAAATTGAGTGGTTATTACTGATGTCATAAAGCAAGTCTCATTCAGTACTGGACAAATTATTTAACTTCCCTTGTATATTATACTTGTACAATTTCCTCACATCCTGTTCACATATTTTTTCAAAGAGGGAAATAGTCAGACTAAGAGGGGCGTTGAAAACACTAGCCTTCTTACAAACACTATAATTAACTTGATTTACATTTTTGTTATCAAACATAACACAGTCTTCTGGAAAAGATTGTAAGGTACACAACTGCTTTAGCCATGTTCCCAGATCTTAGGGGAACAAATAGTAAGCCTCTTTCAAAAGGAGAGGCATGGTTTTGTGTCAAACCACTGAACTGAAATTGTAAATTTTAAAGTCATTTTTCCAGTTACAAATAATATCAGGCCCATTGTTCCTTATTAATTCCTTGCATTCTCTCTCCTTGCCTGAGGAGGCTGAAAGTTCCTGGAGTAAGATTCCTGTTGATAATGACCCGGTCCCCCCCCACCTCCATATCCCTTCTCTGATTCTGTATCCTGTCAGACCTCTGGAGAAGCGGAAACTCAAAAGGGACTTCAGGGGCCACATTATCATGTACCTGTTCTCTTTCTTAAAAGGGCTTATTGCTGTTAAGAGAGGTTTTAAAATGTTTAAGGAGTGCAGAGTAAGCTTTCTTGTTATTGCAACCAAGTCTGTCACAGGTAAGCTTTTTTCTCTAAGGATATTAACAAGACTAGCCTTACATTTGCATACTCATTTTTAGACCTTAGATTTTTTGTACAAATAACCCAGAGACAGGTAGAACAAGGATATGGTGGCATGGGTTTAGACTTTTTTTTTCAATTTGTACCATGTGGTTTGGTACTACTACGCCAATGACATCCATGTTGCCTCATCCCTCCAAGATTCCATACTCTCCGCCTCTTAAAATTGAGTCTTCTGAGATGGCCATAGTCACTCTTAACTGACATAATTTAGTAGCAGTGTAGCAATGATACACTGCAATAAGTCCCAGTAGCATATAAAGATAAGTCCCACAGAGGTCTACTTACACCAAATGTCACACTCACACATTCACACACACACACACACACACACACACACACACACACACACACACACACACACACACACACACACACACACACACACACACACGTGCGCACAAGATCACTACTCTTATTTAGTGCACTTGACAACAGCAGCCCAAAGCATTCACAGCAAGTAGTTACCTTCCAGTCCAAGTGGAAACCAGCCAAAACTTTTGAACATAAAAAGCTCCCTTCTGCACAAAGCTGAAACACAAGGTAAATCATTTGCAACAAGCTATAGCCACCTCTCCATTCCAAACCACAAATACAAAAAAAAATGGCAGGGCCCTGTGAGGCAGTGGCTGCATCAGCTCGTCAGGGGAAAGTGCTTACTTTTTCTCCTTTATCACTCAAAAATACAAGTAAACCTGGTTCTGAGCTCTTAAATGAAAATACAGGAGTTTACAGTAGACAGAAATTGCTGGAAATCAAGCATACTTCATCATAATGCTACTGGATTGATGTTCTATTGTCTGCAGAGTCTGTGGGGCCTACAACAGTCTCAGATCTCTATGAGTTAAGGATCTTAAACCTGCATTGTGTTAAGTGCCTGAATCATGAGATGGGAGGTGCTGGAACTGGCTGGATAAATAAGAAAAGGAAGAGATGCGAAAGAACAAGAAAAAGAGGATGTAAGGCTGATACTGCTGCTAAACTAAAGGCAAACACTCACAGACCTGAACTGCCCTCAACATTACTTGCTAATGTGCGTTTTTTTAACAACAAGATGGACTACTTAAGGATGGAACTCTCTTCAAAGAACAAAATGAGACATTTGTTTAATAATGATTACTGAGACTTGGCTACACAGCAACATCAGTGACAATGCAGTTAATTTGCAGAGTTTCACACTTTATTGTGCAGACAGAAGCCAAGCACTGTGTGGAAAGGCTAGGGAAGGAAGTATCTGCATTTATGTTAATAACAGATGGTGCAGTAACTGCATGGTCATTATGTCCCACTGCTCTGAGAATCTTGAGTTTTTGTCTATGAAATGTATACCTTTTTATATTCCTAGAGAGGAAAATGGAATCTGTGTAATAGTGGTGTATATCCCACCTACTACTAACACAAACGAGGCACTCACAAAATTGTACCAGTCTATTTTTCACATGCAGAATAAACCGGAGTTTGCTCATATGACAGCTAGTGATTTTAATCAGGCTGATCTAAAGTCAGTACTCCCCATTACTACCAGCATGTAAACTTTCTAACAAGGGGTAGGAGTACCTTGGATAAAGTGTACACCAATAAAAAGCAAGCCTATAAAGCAGTGCGGCATCCACACCTCAGCGGCTCTGAACATCTTTCTATCATGCTGGTGCCTGCTTATAAACCTGCTCTGGGCAGGGAGAAACCCACGGTGAAACAGATCAGGATTTGGCCTGAGGGAGCATTATCAGCCCTCCAAAATTGTTTTGAGTGTACTAACTGGAGCATTTTCAAAGAGGCAGTCACAACAGACCAGCACATTCACCTAGATGAATGTAATGAAGCAGTGATGGGTTACATCATAAAATGCATTCATGATGTCACACAGATCAGAAGCATTATCACAAGAGCTAACCAAAAGCCATAGCTTACAATTAAGGTCTATGATCTTCTGAAGACGCAAAATTATCATTTAGGGCAAATGACAGGGAAGCTTTAAGTGTGGCAAGGGCAAACTTGAAGAAAGGCATAAAAGAGGCTAAGATGGAATATGGGAAGAATGTACTAAACCACTTTGAGGGCATGAGGAATACCAGATGGTTGCAGCAGAGTATACAACAAATTATGGACTATAAAACGAGAGCTGCAGAATGTGATGATAATACTGACTTCCCAGACAGGCTGAATACCTTTTCTAGAAGATTTGAGGAAAGGAACACCACAACTGAGCAAAGGTTACACACAGAGCAGTATGTTGAAGTACTCAACCTTAGCCCAGTTGAAGTAAAAAAGGTGATACAGAAAGTCAATCGCAGAAAGGCGGCCAGTCCAGATAATATCGTGGGTAAGGTGTTAAAGAGCTGTGCAGACCAACTATGTACAGTACTAACATATATATTTAACACCTCACTTGGCCAAGCAAAGGACCCTTCATGTTACAAAGTAACAAATATCATCCCTCTACTCAAAAAAGCCTCACCCTTCAGCTTGAATGACTTCATGCTTGTTGCACTAACATCCACAGTTATGAAATGTTTTGAGAGGCTACTCAAGAAACACCTGTCTGCAGAACTACCATCAACTTTTGATCCACTACAGTTTGCGTACAGAGAAAACAGATCCACCGCTGATGCAATAGCGGTCGCATTGACTCTTGCTCTTGCTCTTGAGCATCTGGAAGGGCAGCTGTGTGAGAATGCTATTCATGAACTTTAGCTCATAATTTAATACAGTTGTCCCTAAGCAATTGATCAATAAGCTAGTACATCTGGATATCAGCAAACACTTCTGCAATTGGATCCTGAACTTTTTGATTAACAGGTCATTGAAGGTTTGTGTGGGGAAGAATACCTCTAGGAGCATAACACTCAACACAGGTGTTCCTCAGGGTTGTGTTCTCAGCCTCCTATTGTTTACTATCTTAACCCATGACTGCACAGAAAACTTCAGTACAAATCATATCATCAAATTTGCTGATGATACCACATCATACCACGTGGGTCTCATCAGGAGAGAGGACGAGAGTGTATACAGAGAAGAGGTTAACACACTGATTACCTGGTGTGCAAGAAACAACCTTGATCTGTATTTAAGTAAAACAAAAGAGATCATCGTAGACTACAGGAAGAGTCAAACACCCCATACACCACTCCTGATCAATGGAGAGATGGTGGAAAGGGTATGCAGTATCACATTCCTTGGAGTTCATATCTCTGATGATCTCTCTTGGTCAGGGAAAACCTGACACATAGTGAAAAAAGCACACACATGTCTTCACTTTTGAGATTATTCAAAAAGGTGAAACTACCATTGTCAGCACTTTTCACCTTCTACAGAGCAGCAATTGAAAGCATCCTAACATCCAGTTTTTCAGTATGGTATGGGAGATGTTTGGTTGCAGATAAGAAATCACTGCAGAGAGTGGTGTGAGTTGCCAAGAGGCTAAATGGCATTAGACTGCCCACAATCCAGCATCTTTATACATCAAGGAGCCTATAGAGAGCTACCAAAATACTAATGACACAACTCACCCTGCAAACAGTCTGTTTGTGAGCCTGTCATCAGGTAGAAGTATTCAATGTGGACAACTAGATTCAAAAAAAGTTTTTATCCAAAAACATTAGGTCAAATCATCGACAGGTCAGGAAGCTGGGACTTCTCATTCACTGTGCAATATTATTTTATCTATTATTTATTAAGTCCACCCAACCATTATAATTTATGCTACTAACTCAGGTGCAATATTTTTTCTTCAGCTTCTACTGATATGTGCTAGATTACCTATAATGTTGTACATGGTTCATGTGCAATACTACTACCTGTACTTTGCTGCTAGATGTATATTTTTAGTATTGTAACAAGTGTATGTTTCTAGGAATATATGTAGCTATATACCTAAGTGTCGAGTTGATTTAAGACGGTGGTAGTATTATTATATGTTGTTTTAAATTATGTCTTTCTATGTATGTGATTTCTTCTTGTCTGTCCCATGATGAGCTGATTGTACAGAATCTCATTTAATCTACACTTGTGTAGCTCTAAATGACAATAAAGTTACTTTTGACTTTGACTTTGATTGTATCTGCTACCAGAAACCTCATGTCATGCACACAATACGTTATCCATTCTCTTACTCACCCAGTCATATCTAGGGATCTGGTCAGATAGCAGACTGGGATGTAATCAGTGGAAAGTATGTAGTGCACCACATCATTGTCAGGTCCTAAACCAGTAGGCAAATATACCCCTCAAATCAGCACACTTGTTGGTATTCCATAGGTAAATCCTAAGCTGAGCTGTTGATTGCTTTGATTTTTAGTGCGTTTGACAATAGCACCTTAAACCATTCACAGCAAGCAGTTCCCAGTCCAGTTCAGTGAGGAGTCAGGTATTTACAATATACAGTCAGTGCAGGGCAATGTATGGCCAGTTATGAGTACATAGTTAGCATCATCTTGATTTTCTGCCTTTACCACCTAGGAAAGATATTAATACAGTGACCATTACCTTGATCAAAGTTTTTCAGTACATTGTGTGATATCACCATCAATGTCAGCATGGATGTGCATCACTTCAAACCACATCCGTCATTACATTTTGCATCCAAATCTTATTACATTATAAAGGGCTAAATAGCTTTTCTGTGAGTGGGACACTCACTGACAGTGACCAAAATTCATAGGTTCAATAGGTTGTTACTAGGCTAAGGACAACTTGGGCCCTTACAACCCTAGCTGTACACCCCAAACATTTTTGAATCCCAAGTAACGTAGGCATCTATATGGTGCAAGTATGTTAGTAGGGAGGTAACTAAGGGATTTGTAGGGGGGGTGTTAGGATAATACTTTTATTATTGATGGCCTCTATTCATAAGGGTTGTGGCTGTCAGACTGAGTTTAAATTTAAGGTTTTCCATCCAGTTGTCAAGGTTTCATTTGAATAGGATCAGGGGTGAACTCTGTCCTACATAGATGGGGAGCCTATTCTATAGTGCATGGACCCTTTGTGACACATATCTGTCTTTCCAGCGCATTCTTTTCATGTCAGAAGTGAAGTTCAGATCCCTGGAACTAATGTTTCTAGTGCTGTTTGCTTTGCACATGTGCAACAGATCCACCAGGGCTGTGTCTGAGGAAGCCCAGACTACTAAGGAAATTGGGTCAGGGCATCAGGGAACTTCCCTTACTCTTTGGAGCTCCTAGATGGGGCCAGAGGGGTTCTATATTAACAAAAAAGAGGCCCAAGGGGAAGCAGCAGAATTATGGAGGAGAAAATAGCAATGGGGAGTTTGAAGGTGAAAAGTGAGAATTTGGAGAACATTTCTTTGATATGGAGCTTCATAATGTAAGCAATGTTTCCTGTGTGGTGGATGTTATAAATGAGCAGTGTTTAGCTGTCTCCATGGAGAAGGAAGTAACCAAGCCTGTTGAAGTAGTGCAGATAACAGAACTGGCATCAAGAGGGCTTGCATATAATGTTCTGTTAAAAATTATCAAGCAGAATGATCCAGGTGACAGTTCTGCTGTTTTATGGGGTTAGATGGCAGATAACCTCTTTGGAAGTGCTGAGGATGGTAATGTGGAAAACAAACCAGGTGAAGTGGCAGCAGAGAATGTAGCAGTTAAAACTTATGCAGCAGGGGCAGAAAGTAAAAGAGGAAAGAAGCAACAAACTGAGAAAGTATGTGGTTTTGTGGCAGCAGATAACACAGTAACTAATATATAAGCAGCAATGACAGTGGGCAAAAAAGGAGAGCAGGAACAATCTGTAAGGAAAACTGTTTTTAAAAAGAATAGAAGACCAACTGTGAGTAAAATAACCACACATGACACTGTAATAGATATTATGTATGAAACAATCTGGTAACTGTTCTGGGTTTTAAAGCTCAAGAAATATGTCCTTTTATACATAATGGCACAGAAACTTTTTGTAACTTAAAATTTGAAACTGATGGACTAATTCCAATTTTTTGGAACTGTGCAACAAAAAAAGGATATTTATCTGTGGGACAGTTATTTGTTTTCTAGGTGTAGCTTAAATGTTAAAACATATTACTTAGTTTAGAACTGATGAAATGGAAGACAATGTTAAAAATGCATGCAGGGTCTGTGTGAAACTGTTGATAATATTGTGCAAGTTAGAGATGAGAGAAACTTATGGAATGAAGGGTGAAGGGTGGACGCTGTTTTGAAATGTGAAAAAAAAAATCTTGGCAAAACACTTACCAAGTATTATTTTTGTGGCTGGCCAGGGAATAAGCATGCTTCTTTTGTGAGCATTTCTTTGTTTATTTGATGATTGTGACAAGGTACAATATAACCAGTGTGGAGAGAAAGGGCATACAGGCAGAAGATGTGTGCCTGAATGCAGGTTGTTTAAAACAGGGACACTTTTGGATAGATTGTCAAGAGCAAACAGTAAATAATGAAAAAGAATGGGAAAGGGAAGAAAACATTCACATGGAAGGACAAAAAGAAGCTGGGGAAAGGGTGAACTAGGTGAAGAAGAAACTGTAGACGAAGAAAAAAAATATGGAGGGGAAAATGACAAGAGAATGGGCAGGATTCACGAAACCTCCGTGTAAGAGTTAATATGTCTTACACGGAGGCTGCAGTTAAATGGTGTGACGTCAGCATGCCATGCATATTCATGAGGGCATGCTGAATCACATCCTAGGCTAACACGGTCCATGTAGGAAAGTAGGGTGTGTGTCCGCACAGCGAGTTCTGCAAAGGGACACGCCCCCAGAAGAGTCACAGTCCTGAAAGTAAACTCCCACAAGCGAGTCCACGGAAATGTCAAGAAACACAACAGCACACATGCCCCCACAGACTATAAACCCAACTGTAATGTAAAACGTAAAAATCAACAGTTTAATTTTTTTTTTTATAATTTCAAAAATGTTTGCCCGTAATTGCGCTCATTTGCGCGGGTGTGCCCTTCACTCAGCCACAGTTAGCAGTCATTGGAAAAGCATATAAGATCTAAATATGCAAATGAAGCCAAGTAGCAATAGTGTAGCGGTAGAGACGTCGGCCAAAGAGGAGGTACTCACGGTTCGAGCCCCAACAACGTTTTCTATTTTTAGTGAAATAAGCACGAAACAATCCCCTGACATATATGTATATATATATAATTATAATTTAAGTAAAATGTAATGAAATGGGCCATGTATTTTTGAAGAAATCTGACACAATAAAAAAAAAAAATTATAAGTGCCCATAGCTGAGCAGCGCTCTAACAAGCTGAGTATGACTGCCCGCAGGTGAGCAGTGGTTTAACAGGTGTAATATGAGTGCCCGGAGTTGAGCAGCGCTTTAACACGCTGAAACTGTGTGCCCGTAGTTGAGCAACATTTCACACAGCGTAATATGCGTGCTCATAGCCAAATAACATGTTAACCAACATAACCCGTTTGCGCGGAGCTGCACAGCGCACCAACTGGCTTACCGGCGGGCAACGTTGAGCAAGCTGTATTAAAGCCAGCTTTACACAGACACACCTCCTAGCCTGTCTAGACAGTAGTAAAATGAAAAAAAATAAATGCCCAGGCTCGAACCCAGGATACTGTGCATCATAGTCAAACTACTGAACCACTAAGCCATGACAGTTGTACTGAGAAATGCAGTATTAGCATATATATATAGGAATGAATGGAAATAGAAGCATGACAAAACAGGTTTTCTTAAGCTGATACATTTCCAAAATGGCCAATCACAGATAAGTGCGGGAAAAACGGCATATATAAGCCCCATAGGCGGGAATACACAGCATAACTGATTGTGGAACCTATTTGCAGTCAGGATGGCAGGTGTAGGAGAGGGCAGTCTCTTCTGAGCACAGAGGTGGGGTGTTGAGGAGTCCAAATATATGGTTTGGCTCCTAGTCCACGATCATGAGGCTTAACTCATGCAGGGCCAGGTTCTCTGGGGTGCGTACAAGGCAGAGGCGTAGAACCAGTTGGCACATGATCTCACCAGTGCCACAGGCATACCAAGGACTGGTGAACAGGTCCGTCACCACCATGCGGACCTGAAGAGACGAAAGCAGGACCAACTGAACCGTTGGATCCAGGAGGCCCGGCAAATGCCCAACGCCCCACTACTGAGTAAGTATCCATGTAATTAAGTATGTAAGAAGTTATCTTAGCTGATATTATGGAGGTGTATGTTCCAATATTACTTCATTTATATTACAGCTGCAGGTGTGCGTTCCGTGAATCAGTGAGCCTATGATGATAGGCTGGTGCGGTTGCGCCACCAGGCAGGTTAGTAATTATTTTGCTGCAATTGTTATAGAATATAAGTGAGACAGCTTGTAAAAGAGTTCAGTGTTGTGACATATTAATAAAGTTCAAATAACACTAGAAGAAAGATTCTGCTAGTACTGTATGATTAGATAAGTGATGCAGCCTGTAATCCAGAAATAAAAATTAAACAAGTCTGAAATAGAGATTTTCCACCTGTATTGTAATATCAGATAACTTGCTTCAGCCTGAAAATTACTGGTAAACAAGCTAAACACGATAGACATGTGTCAAATACATCCCCTTTAAAAATCTGTCATGTGAAACAAGTGAGTCTGTTGGAAAGGATTGTTGTAACCAAGTAAGAAATGTTAATAACGCCTAGAATTAAGTACCATCTTGAATTGTAAAAATAAAACAAGTGAGAGTGTGAGAAAGAGGTATGCATCGATCAAGAAAGCTGTAATACGTCTTGAATAAAGTTATACTGCAGTCAGTACATAATGAAATGAATGAGACAGCCACAACCAAAGAGTGAAATGTTTGTAATAAAGTACTGAAGCTGGAATGTGTCTGTCCCACAATTTGGATATGTTGCTGTACCCTTGCAATATGGAGATAGTATGGTTGTATGAAATACTGAACATCCACAGTTGTGTAGAGCCATATAAATCAAATGTAGCAGGATGCTGTACCTGAACACAGCCAGATATGAACGTGTATGAATAAAATGCAATGTATATTAATGTAGCAGTAACATTCCCATCACCAGCATTCCTAAGGTTACATATAGGAAACTGTACTAAGACCTGTAGGGTATATATATCTGCAGCTACTAGAAATGTACAGCATATGTATAGGTAGTTGAAGTTGTTAATGAAATATTTCTTCACCCTACCCTATTTTCACAAATAATGCCATTCCACACCAAACTGGGTATGTGTATTCACAATTAATTCCCATGGACATTTGTCCTGTTGGTTCATACATATTTGCATGTACGTTGATGCATGTGCCCTGTTCACATATCCAAACCTGATGGCCTGTTGCCATCAATCAACCCTGCATGCTGTTGGATTGTGTACTGTTGTTCAAAATATGCATGTGTTATGTTTGCTGTTCAATGTTTGGAATTCATGGGTTTTTGGTAATGGGAATACTGATGCATGCTGTTACAACTAATTTTGCATGGTATTGTTTGTTACTAACCCAAAATGTCATAAAATATTGCTAAACATAGGACAACAGGGAAGGCGGGTTCCAGCGGACCCACCTCTCCCACCTCAGCTGGCGAGTGCACCTGGCACTAGTGCCCAGGCCGGAACTTCCTCCGGTAGCCCTGTGCCACCTTCAGGTGGAAGCGCTGCAGGGGATGGGGCTTGTCCTCCCTCTGCAAGCGTGGCCGGAGGAGAACGTTCACTCACCCTCCAAAGTGTCCGGTCTGTGGTGCGTAGCGAGATCAGGCATTCTGTGCTTGAACCCCTACGCCAGCTTGAGGCACGGGTGGCGCAACTCATGGGTGTGCCTGCCTGTCCTACACAGCCCCCAGCACAGCCCCGTTCTGGGCAGTGAAGGCGCAGTGGCAACTGCCCATGGGTGGGGATCTCAGTTCCACTGTTGCCATCTGTGGGCTCATGGGCTTGCGATATCCAAACATCCGTCCCCGTCAATTGTGTTCACCCCCCACATGTGTCATACTCCGCCCCTGTATGCATCTTGTTTGTCTTGTCTGTTAACCTCCCCAACCTACCTCCCCAAATATACCTACTTCCTGTACCTCACATTCCACTCTCACCTGAAAAAAAAAATAAAAATAGGGCACTCTGTTCCCACAAAAAAATTATGCCCCATACATAGCTGCCCATTTTGCAGACATGTCTGCTGGGCATGTCAACTGGTAATTACAATTGGCTGTACAACATATTTTGTTGTCCTCACCTCTCTCTCAGGGTTGGAAGGTTTCAAATTTCACACCAAATTACACACATATGCACAGCTGTTGCTGATAAAGAAATGGGCAGCTATGGGCCTTTCCTACATCCTTCCTGCAAATCCCAAGCTTGTTTTCCTACTGTCCTACCCTCTTTGTGCCCCCTTTTTCACCACTTTCCTATCTCCCCATTTTCTTTTCTTTCAAAGAAATTAGCGCGGGTGTGCGTGAGAGTAAGCACTTTTAAGCAGTAGTTAGTGGGTGTGCGCTTGTGTGCGCTTAGCTAAGCGTATGTGCGCGAAGGTAAGCAGCACTGTGCATGCGTGAGCTCCACGCAAACCAGTGCTAACCCGCTTACAACTGCTTAAAAGTGCCTTAGTCACTCTGAATGACAAGGCCTGTAGTCTGCTCAGCAGCAAAATACAATTCCTCTGTCAGTCTCAAACCCAGGACCTTGGAAACACTAGTCTGTATGACTTATCACTAAGCCACGACTGATATACAAGAACTTTGTGCTGAAAGCAATATATCATGAAATAGTAGGACTGAATGTAAAGGGAATATAGGAAGGCTATTACACAAAGCTTTTCTTGTATCTTTACTGGCAATTCTTGTGGAATTGCATTACATTAGTGTGATAAGAGAAACAGCCATGCTAGTAGGTAATAATGTGACAGTAGCACCTTGCAAACCACACACACTATCAGAGCAGGATAAACACTGCCATATTTGAATAGGTAAGAGGTCAGACCTAGCAACTGTGACTGATTTACAGGGATGTTCCTGATTTGCAAACAAATGTTAACTGTGCCCCACTGACTCCCTGTGAAATGTACTAACAGTAGGCAGAACGGTGTGGAATCCCACGTAATAGTAACTCTCAATTAGTTAAAGTACACACTACTTGCATGTCAGAAATGGTGTAGTAATACATATGCTCAAAATACCCCACATTCACAACTGCAGAATATCTGAAATATATCACAGGTGTATCCCACTGATATGTACCATTCCCTGAGGCTGCTAAAATATACACCTGAGAGTATCTGAGGTCTGCAAGTGTCGGAAACTCACAGGCACATCATTCTGTCTGCTGTCACACACTCTGTGAATAGCTGTAGAATTGCTTCCATAAGCACACCCTCATGTAGTAGTACAACCCAGAAATATCAAAGGATGTAGCCATCTAATAAAATAAGGACAGTATAGCAGTTTACAAGCACTGCATGTGCCTGATATCCATAACTGTTAGTACAAAGTACAAGGCCCCACTACTGCTCAGCAGCAAAATAAGATACCCTTGTAGGTGTCAAACCCCACACCTTGGCCTTACCAGACTGCATGCAGTACCACCAAACCACACCAAACATATAAGGAATTGCTGCTGAAAGAAATATATCATGCATTACAAGGAGTGAATGTAAATGGAAAATAGGAAAGCCATAGCAACACATTCCAGTAAAGATACTTAGCAGGCCTTCAAGGAGTGAATGTAAAGGCTAAATAGTGAAGCCATAGCAACAAATTGCAAGAGCTACTGTTGTATACCAGTTAATCCACAAGTCCCACAGGAAAGTACATACTCCCATGTAAACAGTATTAGTATTATTAGGTGTCAGTTAACATACACACTGAGATGAATGAACTGGAAGAAGCAACAGTCCGGTTTCAGTACAACATGCATTTCAGTGCCTACAACACAGCCTTAGATATGAGAGACATACCAACCTTTACACTCACAGAACAGTGTCCACAGAAAACCAGCATGGTCCCCACCTTGAAAAACTGAAAGGGCTACGCCTACCTAACCTAACATTTTATAGCACTGTCCTGAAATCACAGTGAGAACTGCAATTACCACACAGCAGGCTGCATGCAATTAGTAAATGCTGGCTAACAATTGGTGCAGAGGCCATCACATGCACATGTGCAGATACCTACAAAAGCAGCCTGTACTCCCAGTCCACACATGCAATAATATCATTGCAGCAACTGGAGGGAGAGAGAGAGACAGAGAGAGAGAGAGAGACAGAGAGAGATAGACAGAGAGAGAGAGACCAAAAAAAAAATAAATAAATAAAAAGGAAAAACCATCAGCAAGCCAGCCAGCAGCAAGCCATCCAAAACAGCAGTCAGAAACAAAGGTAATGTAAAGTACATAATCTAATAATCTACATACTGTGAACCCTCCATATGTGTTAGCAGTCTGTATCTATATTTATATGAAGATGTGCATAGGGCAAGGGACATACTGCAACTGTTAGTGAAGGCTGGACATACATATGTAGTTGAAGGTTGCTAACAGTATGCTGCCGTAGGCACAGGGCCAGTAGCATACTACCTACCTATGACACAATGCACACACACATGTACTCATTGCAATACCAACTATGTGAGGTGGAATGAGTGTGCCACTGACTGTGTGCAAGGTCTGTAATGGTGTGATTTCTCAGCATGACTTTGTGTCTGTCATGGTAGTGTGTGTCCTTGGTGTGAGGCCAGAGAAAGATGTGTCAGTTATTGGGATACAAACATACTACATTGCCATATGTTGTGCTGTGGTTCCGTGTATATGACTGCGGTGTAGGTAGGGGTATGGCCGCAAAGACTAGGGTGCATTACCACTGAAATTGTAACTGTGCATTGCATGCATTGCATGGGATGACAATATTCCCCATCCATTACCTTAATACATACCCCCAGTGTGAGGTTGTGCATTGGACGTCAAACAGTGTGCTGAGTGCTGGTGTATACTAGTTTGTTGTAAGGAGTGTGGCAGGCACTGTCACACAGTTGTTGGCTGAGCACTATGTGGTAATTTACATGTGTATCTGCTGATAGACAGACAGATGCTATATATGGCAGTTCAGTGATATCAGTACAGTAGAGTATTATGTGTGCCATGTTACTTGCTCACATATTTTCCTTTTCCTTCCAGGGCAATGGTGCATCAGCGCAACCCCTGTTATTCAGCAGCAGAGGATGAGGAGATACACCAGAGCCTGGTGCAGGATTTTTCAAGACTCTTTTCCCGGACCAGCCAGAACCAGCAGGAGAGCGCTGCACTGTGGCAAGACCTTGTCCGTCGGGTAAATGACATAGGCATGCATAACTGGACATATGAGCAGGTACGCCATCACTGCAGTGATTTAATTAGAAATGTCCGTCAGCGTGCATCTGATATCCACAGGCAACAGCTTGCCACAGGTGGTGGGGCACCTATACACCCCCCTCACCAGACTGGAGGAGCTCCTCCTAAGTGTTATGGCTCCAGCCCAACAACAACAACATCCACAGACGTGTGTAATGATGGAGGCTGGAGCCACCCAGCATGTGGACATGGAGTGTGCAGGTAACATGCCATATCTGTAGTTGACTGTTCTCTGCACTGGTAGTTTATGCATGTGTGAGATGTGTACTGTGTTTGTAGCTGTTATCCCGGACATTATTGTGCAAGATTTATATTCTCAATATCAGCAGTACACCTGTGAAAGCCAACTGTTGTACTACTGTATCATACTCACAGTATCAATGGCACAGTTGTGTCCACTGACAATAACTGTTTTATTTGTGCAGGTCCCTCTGGAGTAACAGCAAGGCAGCCAATCCATGCTGGTGAGTGTGTAATAACAATACTTTTAATACTAATGATAATAATAGTAATAATACCCTCAAACAGTATTGTTATGTGTTGGATTGCAGGTGTGTTTGTGTGTGTGTGTTTGTATCTCATGTACTGAGGAGTGTGCATGTGTGCATGTGTGCATGTGCCCATGTGTGCATGTGTGCATGTGCGCATGTGTGCATGTGTGCATGTGTGCATGTGTGCATGTGTGCATGTGCCCATGTGTGCATGTGTGCATTTGCCCATGTGTGCATGTGCCCATGTGTGCATGTGCGCATGTGTGCATGTGCCCATGTGCGCATGTGTGCATGTGTGCATGTGCCCATGTGTGCATGTGCCCGTGTGCATCTGTGGTAACATTGTGTACACATTGTAAACTGTGTTTCCTGTCTTCCTCTCACAGGTTCTGGTGTTGCTCTGGTGGTATGCAGCAGGGAACCTGAAGCCACTGCTGGGGATAGTGATAGTGATGATACATGTGTAATGGCACAGGGAGGTGTGTCAGGGTCTGTTGTTGGTCAGCCAATCGACAGTACACAGCAGTCAACCCCATCAATGCGCACAGTCATCCTGCCGATACATCCATTGTCACCAATGTCCTTAGCTGAGGGACAGCATACAGTGGGCATTGACCAGGGTAATGTGGTATCAGTGGCACATGCATCCCCTCACAGCAGCCATGGCCAGAGTCCTGACATGGTACCACACAGGCAGATGTCCAGGGGTTCTCGTGGGTGCATCCGTGGTCGTACTTCCCATGTCAGACATGCCCACAGAGGTCTTTCAACCTCAGCTATGTTCCGGGCTGTAATGCAGGCACAGGCACATATGGAATGGTACACCAGACAGGGTCTGAGGGAGCTTAGAGCACATCGCACTGTTATGAATGACACTATGCGTGATGTTGCGGCTGCCATCCGTACTGTCGGCGAGGTCATTGACAGACGTTGGGGGGACACATTAGATCTGTTCCACAACTACATGTCCATGAGCCAGGGCAATGCAGGATGGTTGAGACGTCGACGTGGACGTATGCCAGCAACATCAGCAGCTGGCAGTCGTCGCGGACGACAACAAACCCGCAGCCGCTCCCATAGTGCCAGTACCAGCCCCAGCAATGCTGGGTCTGTGCTGTCCTCAGACCGCTCTAGGAGACCACGTGCATGTGGCTCTGGACAGTCCCAGCAGGGACATGTGTCCAGTCATCAACCAACTGCTTCTGATGACAGTACCCAGTCTGGCTTAGTACCTGATATTGTCCGTAGCACCCCTGCCAGGCACAGGTACCGTGTCCGTGGCCAGAGACAGTGATCTGTATGACCTGGCAGGTACAGTTTGTGGCTGTCCACAAACACCCGTATATGGCAGCCATGAGGTGGAACTGTGTGCATGCATACACACATGCATAATGCTAACACCTAGGGCTAACACATACACACACACACCGCATCAACATTGCCCCATGTTGTACTGTTGTCCCTCACTAACACACACACACATACATGTTGATTGGATGTATCAGTGGCAGACTCAGGCATACCAAGTACACACCCTGTGCATATGATGAAACTGTGCCACCTCCTGCAATCTGTCACATTGATGCAGGAACAGGATAACATGGTGCTGATGCACAGGGTGACTACATAGAACTGTAGTAATATTATCATGTTTCACTTGAAAGAAAGTTACTGTTCGTCGTTTTTGCATTTACGTTACCTGTAACACATTGCATTTAAGTTACCTGGCACTTGCTCACTAAAGCAATTATATAAGTCAGCACTAAAATATTAAAAGCACTACACCCTCACAAATTCCCCTTGAGTACCTCATTCCCCATTGGCCCTTTTTTTCAATTATAAAGGAATTCCCAATACTATTCTAGCATGTCCAAAGGTCAGTTGTCAATCTCCTCTCCGGTCCAGCTGGTGAATCTGGCAATTTTGAGGCAATGTTACAACTGCCTCATCTACAAAGACAACCCTCTCCTCCTCCCGACAAATTCCAACACATGTGAGAGATGCAACCATATAGCCATACTGGAGGCTAAGCTTTCTCAACTCAGTACTGGCAAAACCAGTCAGGAGGAGAAGGAAACCACACTCACTACAATTCCAGTCTCACATAGACCTACCACGACAGCAAACCAAACACATAAACACACAAAAACATACTCGGAGGCTCTAAATAAAAATCTGCCTAAGCAGCAGAGACCTGCAAAGCAGACACCCAAGCAACCGCTACCCCAAAACAAAACACGTGCAACACATAGCTCACAAAGCCAGTGTGCCAAACAGTCACAGCCCTTAAGGCTAAACAACACACCTGATACACTTGTAATAGGTGACTCTATCGTCAGGCACACTGAAGTCCCGCTCACCAGGCTGAACAAGGAGAAGGTCACGGTGAGCTGCCTGTTGGGCGCTAGGATCTGCCACATAACACAAGCACTCAGGTCACTCCAAGGCAAGTACAAATATGACTCAGTCATTGTCCATGCTGGTGTGAATGACCTGAGACATACCTCCCTGGACTACATGAAAAGAGACATAGAGGAGCTCTCTGAGCATGTAGCCCAGGCCGGTATGACCCTGACCTTGAGTAGATTCTTACCCTCACCAAGAATGATGGCACAATATGAAGACAAGATGATCAATTTTAACAATTGGCTTAAGTATTGGTGTCATTCAAAGGGGATCAAATGCCTGTCAGCCTGGGATGACATGCTCGACAAGCCACGATGCTTCGCTAGGGACGGCTTGCACCTGTCAACTCTGGGCTTTCGGATATTGGCAAAGGCTCTTGCTACCCCCATAGTGCCCTTTTTAGGCAAGGCTCAAAAGACAAACCCACCTCCATAGGTATCACAAGGGATAAGAAACTAAGAGTAATGCTACTCAACGCCAGAAGTCTAAACCTCAAGATGCACGCACTCGAAACTCTCCTTAGCATGGAGAACATTGATATCTGTGCAGTAACAGAAACCTGGTTCAAGGCTCCCAAGAGCACCCCAGCACTACCAGGTTATACCTCATACCATGTTTTCGGCCCCAAAACTTGGACCGAACCACAAAAGGAGGGGGAGTATCAATATTCGTCAAAGATACCCACACCTCCAGGTTGTTGGCACAGCACGAAGCAACAGAGACTATCCATGTGCAACTAACAGTGGGTAAAACTGCCTTCCAGTTTATAGCCTGCTACAGACCACCCTCCCAAACCCAGGAACCCCACTCGGCCTTCCTGAGAACACTGGAAAATATGACGGTCTCTCCAAACACCATTATATTGGGTGACTTCAACTACCCAAACATAGACTGGGAGCATTACTGTAGCTCCAACACCCTAGCCCAAAGGTTCCTAGAATTTATAAACTCAAATGCTATGGAACAACTTGTTACCACTCCGACAAGAGGGGAAAACATACTGGACCTGATCATCACCAACATGGGGACTCTATGCTCCAGACCAGAAGTGTATCCCTCACTGGTAAGATCAGACCATAAACTAATCTCACTGGATATTCACATCCCAACTTCACCCCTGCCCTGGAAACCACAGTGAAAAACTTCTCTAAAGCCAATTTCACACTCCTCAAAACTGAGGTGTAATCCTTCAAAGCCCCCGGGCCTATGGTAAATATGGCCCAGACCACAGAATACTTTATAAATGCATTCTATGAATACCTTCAGGAATGCATGGATCATGCAATCCCAAATAAAACCAAGACCCAATCCTCCAAAGGCAGACGTCCTGTCTGGTGGACCCCAGCCATAAACAAACTATACCACAGAAGGAGGAAGCTACTACATGATAGAGCAAAATCCCAAAAAGGGAAGGCATCTCTGATCAGTATTAGCAAAAAAATATGGGCTCTCATAAAATTGTCTAAGGCCAGCTGACACAAGCATCCTCCAAAAGGGCCTCATAGAAACAGACAACTGGTGCCAGAGCCATGGCCTCAAGCTAAACACCGAAAAGTGTATAGTCATCCCCTTTGGCAAAAACAAAGTGCCCACAAATTACCACATAGGTGGTAATCCATTAAGTATGGAAGAAGTAATTAGGGACCTGGGGACCCAAGTTGATAGCAATCTTTCATTTGACAACCATGTGGCCAAAGTGGTTAGAAAAACATTTTATATAGCCCACCTAATCATGAAGGGATTCACATCTAGATCAGGGGGGTCATCGTGCCTCTTTACTCATCCCTCATCAGGCCCATAATTGAGTACAATGCCCCTTTTGCGATGTACCTTACCAGACACCTGCAGCAACTGGATAGACCCCAAAAGTACCTCACCAAGAGGATCAAAGGGCTCAAACAGATGCCATATGCTGCCCGGTTAAAGAAACTCCATCTCTACTCAGTGGCATACCGCCTGCTCAGAGGCGATCTGTGCCTGACATATAAAGCCATGTCCAACCCGGAATTAATGGGCATGCTGCACCTCAGAAAATCCAAATCCCATTGAGCTACGCACTCGAGAGACTTGAACCTCAGCGCTGAAATAAATAGGACATGCTGGAGGCACAGATTCATAACCCAGAGGCTCCCTTCACTCTGGAATAAAATCCCAGTCTAGGTTAGGCAGAGTCCCTCATTGACTCTCTTCAAGAGGAATCTTGATGAGTGGATGGGAGATCGCAGGTTTACCCCGGGTATCACTTCTGTGTCACTGTTAGACAGAGGCACAGTATACTAACCTCGAAAAAGGGCATAGCAAAATTAATTTAAAATGGGTGGCGAAAGCCAAACACACTCTGGCTAGGCTTATAAATACCCTAGGGCAGATAGCATAGTATGACCCTATGAACCTATGTTGTTAACAGTACAGTGTAATGATATCATTGTGGGTATATCCCAGCATGCCTGATGCATTAACAGTGTGATTGTCATTGTAGTTTTTTATACACCACTATTAATTACAGAAGTGTAATGTCTGCACATCTTTGCATTCTGGTGGTAAGGCTGAAAACACAAACCCACCTACATAGGTAGCACAGGGGATAAGAAAATGGAAGTAATGATACTCAATGCCAGACATGTAAACCGCAAGATGCATGCAGTCCAAACTCTACTCAGCATGGAGAATGTTGATATCTGTGCAGTAATAGAAAACAGGTTCAAGGCTCCCAAGAGCACCCTAGCACTACCAGGTTACACCTCATACCATGCTTGACAGCCCCAAAACACGGAACTAACTATGAAAGGCGGATTAGTCTCAATAAATGTCAAGGATACCCACACCCCCAGGTTGTTGCCACAGCATGAAGCATCACAGACTATCCACGTGCAACTAACAGTGGGTTAAACTGCCTTCCAGATCATAGCCTGCTACAGACCACCCTCCTAAACACAGGTAACCCACTTGGCCTACTTAAGAACACATGAATATATGAAGGTGTCTCCAAACAACATTATATTGGGCAGCTGCATCTACCCACACATAGACTGGGAGCATTACTGTAGCTCCAACACCCTAGGCAAAAGGTTCCTAGAATCCATACACTCAAATGCTATGGAACAACTTGTTACCACTCCCACAAGAGGGGAAAACATACTGCACCTGATCATCACCAACATGTGGACTCTATGCTTCAGACCAAAAGTGTATCCCTCACTGGTAAGATGACACCATAGAGTAATCTCACTATATTCACATACAAACCCCAGCCCCTGCACAGAAAACCACAGTGAAAAAGTTGTGTAATGCAAATTCCATGTAATCACATGAGGCAGGCTTCACACATAGGAACTATTTAAGGTCACAGGTACATATCTCTATGTGGCACACACATACCTCATGTGTGCATTGAAATTACTGCTATAATATGTGTCATACAATAATAAAAGCAACACCCACCACACATTGACAAACTGTGTGACAAAAACACACATGGCATTTGTAGGATTCAAACCCCTACCTAATTATGCTGACACTTAGGGAGACACATTAGCAGAGCACGCTATTTGCATTATTGTGAGGTTTCGCTTCTCCTGCTATACTTGTAGGGTGCTGACATCATCAGTCTTTCAAAAGAGGAATGTACATCATGTAGTGTGTTCTTCCAGTTGCCAAAAGGGCCATTTCTTGCCAAGAAAATTGCACACCCCCTAACCCCCCAAATATGCACACACACACTGAGCAGTTGCAAGATTCAAATCCCTATCTAACTATATTAAGACACTTGAGACAAGCACATTAGCAGAGCATGCTATTCACATTACTGGGAGGTTTTACCTTCTCCTGCTATACTTATAGGGTGCTGACATCATCAGTCTTGCGAAAGAGGAAAGTACATCATGTAGTGTGTTCTTCCAGTTGGCAAAAGGGCCATTTCTTTCAAAGAGAATTGCACACACCCTGCCCCCCCCCCAAACACACACACTGAACATTTGCAGGATTCAAACCCCTCCCTAACTATGTTATGACACTTGAGATAGACGCATTAGCGGAGTGCACTATTCAAATTACTGGGTGTCTTTTCTTCTCCTGCAGTATTTATAGGGTGCTGACATCATTATTTAGAAAGAGGTATGTACATCTATTACTATCCGTCAGTATGGGGGATAGCATATATATGCATTAACAGACGCCTACTTCAGGGTCACATGTGCACATCAGCACTGCCAGGTTATGTTTTATACCATGCTTCGTGACCACAGGACTTGTAACACACAACACAACCAGTTCAGACCTCCCCTTCCATATCCAGGAACCACACTTGGCTTCCCTGGGAACAGTGTAGGATATGAAGGTGTTCACATACACCGTTACAGTGGTTAACTTCAGGTACAGGAATATTGAGTGGGGGAAGTACTCAGGCCTCAACAACATCACCCTACAGCCACTACAATTTGTGAATCCATGTGCTATGGCAGGACCAATCACCACAGCCACAAGGGGGAATACATATTGGACCTGACCATCAGCAACATGGGGACTCTATGTTCCACACCAGAGGTAGAACACCAATGTTAATATCTGACCATAACCAACTTTCCCTGGACATTCATATCCCATCCCCACCCCTAGGCAAGGAAATCACTGCAAACAAAGTATTTATCAAAAGCAGACTTTGCACTTGTGAAGACTGGGGTGGAATACTTCAAAGGACCCATGCTGGAGGATTATACGGGCCAATCTGCAGAATTCTTGACAAATGCATTTGATGAGCATCAGGAAGGTTTGCATTGATCATGCTATCCCAAATAAAACCAAGACTCCTCCACAACAGGAGACCTGTCTGGCTTACACCAGCCATATATAAGCTGTACAACAGAAGGAGGGAGCTAATACATTACAGAGCAATATCCCACAGAGGGAGGACATCTCTGAACAGTATTGGCAAGACACTTCAATCCCTCAAAATCATCACTTGCAAGTGTTGACAGTGAAATTGTCCAGACACTGCAGACAAGGCTCCCCTCAGTCTGGAATTGAATCCCAATTAATGTTATAACTCCTCGCCAACCCTCTTCCAGCAAACTCCAGCCACATGGATGTGACATTGCAAATTCAACTCCTGGGATCTCCACTGTGTCCCTGCTTGATGGAGGCACAGCACACTAGCCTTAAACAGTGCCTTCTGTGACCTACTTTACAGAAGCACAGTAGCCTACTGTACTGGGGAGGCAGACACCAAATACACTCTGGCTAAGCTTATGTATTCCCTAGGTCAAACAGCCTAGTATTGACCTCTACACCCATATGTTTAAGTTTCAGATGCACAATATTTGTTGCTGATAAACTGTTTGCAGGTCTTTATTGCCATAGCTTTCCCTGTTTCTATGAACAACTTGTGTATCTGTGGAAGATGTTTGAATATGAGAGGGATCCACTATATTACTTATGTCTCTGTTGTCATTTAACTGTGTGCACTGGGCAGATTGCTGTATTGTGGGAGTTTCCTGGCTTAACACATACAAATGCCAGATATGTGTGGCCAACTGCTATACTGAGACATGGCCTAAGTGTGTGAGCATGCCCAGTTCAGGCTTTCCATGGCTTGTTGCCTGACATATGTCTCATTTATCAAAGTGTGCGAGCATGCCCAGTGTGAGCATTCCATATGTTGAGATCTGAGGTCCACCACATTTGTGGTTGTGTGTGAACTTCAACAATATTTCACATTTATAGTTGTGTGTTGGAAGTCATGTTGTGTTCTTACTGCCCAACTGCTTTGTGTCTGAACCCAACAGAGATTATGCTGTGCCTGCAGGGTTTCCATGGGATAGTTTGCATACAGTTGTTAACATTCTTTCATACTGACCAAACACTGTAATATCGTATAGTGTACTGGTTCAGTACTTTCACTGTGGTGGACAGTATCCTGGGTTTCAGTCCTATCACTGCTTTAAATATTCATACTGAGCACACCGGACTGGTTAAGGGACAGTTGTGCAAATATGACCATGTTGCATTTTGTTCAGCTATGGACTACTTAAACCAGGCTTGTCCAACATTAGTAGTGTATTCTGCAACTTGGGTGGACATTGACAAACACTAGCTATGTGCCCTAGGCCATTTCTAATGCTAGTCAGTGTGTTTGTCCTTCAACACACATTTTAACTGGAGTTTGCCATGACATTTTTCAAAGTTAGTATACTGTGTCTCTGTCTACCCGTGACATAAAAGTGATACCCAGGGTAAATCTACCATCTCCCATCCACTCATCAAGATTCCTCTTGAAGAGAGTCAATGAGGGACTCTCTGGCTAACCTGGACTGGGAGTTTACACAAGAGTGAAGGGAGCTTCTGGGTTATGGATCAATCACTACAGCATGTCCCATTTATGTCAGTGCTGAGGTTCAGGTCTCTCATGTGCATAGCTCACTGGCATTCAGATTTTACAAGGTGCAGCATGTGCATTGATTCCAGCTTGGACATGGCTTTATACATCAGGCACAGATCGCCTCTGGGCAGGCAGTATGGCACTGTGTGGAGCTGCAGTTTGTTTAATCAGGCAACACATGGCATCTGTTAGAGCCCTGTGATCCTCCTGGTGAGGTACTTTTGGGGTCTTTCCAGTTGCTGGAGGTGTCTGCTAAGGTACATCCCACAAGGGCCATTGTACTCAATTGTCAGGCTGATGAAGGATGACTGAAGAGGCACAGTGACCTCCCCTGATCTAGATGTGAATACCTTCATGATTAGGTGGGTATATGATATGTTTCTCTAACCACTACGGCCACATGGCTGTCAAATGCAAGATTTCTATCAACTTGTGTCCCCAGGTCTCTTATTACTTCTAAAGTACTTAATGGGTTAACACCTATGTGGTAATTGGTGGGCACTTACTGTTTTTCCAAAGGGGATGACTATACACTTTTCTGCATTTAGCTTGATGACATGGCTCTGGCACCAGTTGTCTGTTTCTATGAGGCCGTTTTGTAGGATGCTTGTGTCAGCTGGAGGGTCAGATATGCTGCCCAGTTTGTAGTCATCTGCAAACTTGTTCAGACACAGTCCTTCCATGTTGGCCTGTACCTCTGGGAAATATATACCAAACAAGGGAGGTCCCAGGACTGAGCCTTGTGGGATGCCAGTTGTAGCTGGTTTGTAGTCTGACATGGCTGCAGCATTTCTGACCATGTCAGTTCTGTCCTTGAGCTGGTTTGCAACCCATCTACTTGAATAGGGGTTTATATTTAAGCTGGTGAGCTTATCTATAATGAACAAGTGGGGTATTGTATGGAAGGCTTTTGCAAGGTCCAGATAGGCTGTGAAGACCACATTCCCCTCATCAATGGCCTTGGTGACTGTTTCAAATGAGTCAAACATGTTTAAGGGGCAGGATCTGCCCTTAAGAAAGCCACACTGGGTAGGGTCCAGTGTCTGTAGGTCCCCAATATCTTTATTTCTGAGGTCCATGATGATCCTTTCCATAGCTTTACAGGCCAAGCTAGTCAGGATTCTGGGGTGATAGTTTGCAGTATCCATTCAGGCACCACCTTTGTGGAGAGGGACCACTGTTGCTGTACACTGCTCTTTGGGTACATATCCTGTGGTAAGGCTGAGATTGAGCAGTAGTTTTATTTGGTGTTCCATTCTTCTTGGAGTTCATGTTGGGCGCAGCCCAGGACACCATCTGGTACCATTGATGCTGTGTGTTTTGCTTTGGAGACGCTGGCTGTTACCTCAGCATCTGCAATGTCAGGGGGCCAGCACTCTGCTGGATAAATATTTGGCATTTTGGTGGCGGGGGGGGGGGGGGATTTTGCACTGAACCTGTCAGGTTGGATGTTGGCAATGTGTGTGGGTTTGGTGTATTGTTTGTAATTTTGGAGTAATTCTGAGCATATCTGTGAATTTCCACCAAGGTTCCTACCATCAGTTAAGAAAGCCTTGTGATTATCCTTAGTGTCCTGTACAATTTGTATCTTCATAGGTTCATAGGTTCATACTAGGCTATCTGCCCTAGGGCATTTATAAGCCTAGCCAGAGTGTGTGTGGCTTTTGCCACCCCTTGGAATGTGAATATTATGCCCATTTATGGTTTAGTTTACTGTGCCTCTGTCTAGTAGTGACACAGAGATGACCCCCGGTGTAAACCTACAATCTCCCATCCACTCGTCAAGATTTCTCTTGAAGAGAGTCAGTGAGGGCTTCTGCCTACATGGACTGGGATTCTGTTCCAGAGTGTAGGGAGCCTCTGGGTTATGAATCTGTCCCTCCAGCACATTCTATTTATTTCTGTGTTGAGGTTCAGATCTCTCGCTCTCGTGGCTCTGATGGATTTGGATTTTCTGAGGTGGAGCATGTCCATTAATTCTGGATTGGACATGGCCTTGTACATCAGGCATAGATTGCCTCTGAGTAGGCGGTATGCGACTGAATAGAGCTGGAGTTTCTTCAGCCGGCCAGCATATGACAAATGTTTGAGACACTTTATCCTCTTGGTGAGATACTTTTGGGGTCTTTCTAACTGCTGCAGGTGTCGGGTAAGGTACATCCCAAATGGGGCATTGTACTTAATTATGGGCCTGATAAGAGAAGAGTATAGGGGCAAAATGACCTCTCTTGATCTAGATGTGAATGCTTTCATGATAAGATGGCCAATATAGAAGGTCTTCCTAGCCACCTTGGCAATGTGAGTGTCAAATGAGAGGTTACTGTCAACTTGTGTCCCTAGGTCCCTGATTACTTCTTCCATACTTAATGGATTACCACCTATGTGGTAATTTGTGGGTACCTTGTTTTTCCCAAAGGGTATGACTATACATTTTTTTCCATTCAGTTTAAGGCCATGGCTCTGGCACCAGTTATCCATTTCTATGAGGCCTTTCTGAAGGATGCTTGTGTCCGCTGGAGTATCAATTATGGTGCCCAGTTTGCAGTCATCTACAAACTTTTTCTGCAACAATCCTCCTATGTTTGCTTGCACCTCGGAAAAATAAATGCCGAACAAGAGGGGTCCCAGGACAGAGCCCTGTGGGACACCGCTTGCAACTGGCTTAGAGTCTGACATGGCTCCAGAAAGTCTGACCTTGTGGGTTCTGTCCTTGAGCCCGTTTGCAACCCATCTTATGACATATGGGTTTACATTTGAGCTGGTGAGCTTGTCTATGATGCCCGAGTGGGGTATTGTGTCGAAAGCTTTTGCAAGGTCAAGGTAGGCAGTGTGAACTGCCTTACCCTCATCAATGGCCTTAGTGACTGTTTCAAAAAAGTCGACCAGGTTCAAAAGGCAGGATCTGCCCTTGACAAAGCCAAATTGGGTAGGATCCAGTGTCTGTAGGTCCCCAATGTCTTTGTTTATGAGTTCCATAATAATCCTCTCCATAGCTTTGCAGACCAGGCTCATCAAGCTTATGGGGTGTTAGTTTCCAGGGTCTGTAGAAGCACCTCCTTTGTGGAGTGGGACCACTGTTGCTGTACACCATTCTTTGGGTACGTATCCTGTAGTAAGGCTGAGATTAAACAGCAGCCTTATGTGCGGGTTTAGTTCCTCTTGGAGTTCATGTAGCACGCAACCCGGGACACCGTCTGGTCCCATTAATGCTGTGTTTTTAGCTTTGGAGAGGGTGGCTCTCACCTGGGCATCTGAGATGTTAGGGAGCTACACTCTGCTGGGATAGATATTTCTCCTTTTGTGGGGGGGGGGGGGAGAAATTTGTACTGAACCTGTCTGCCAGAATGTTGGCAATGTCTGTAGGTTCAGTGTATTTTGTGTCGTTTTGGACTAACTCTGAGCATATCTGTGAGTTTCCACCCAGGTTTCTAACATAAGTAAAGAAGGCCTTGTGATTGTCTTTTGTGTCCTTTGCGATTTTTCTGTCAAAGTTGGCCTTGGATGATTTTATGAGTGATCGTGGTTTTTTGCTAGTACTGATCAGAGATGCCTTCCCTTTTAGGGATTTTGCTCTGTCATGTAGTAGCTTCCTCCTCCTGTTGTAAAGTTTGTTAATGGCTGGGGTCCCCCAGACAGGACACCTGCCTTTGGGGGAATGGGTCTTGGTTTTATTTGGAATTGCATGATCCATGCATTCTTGAAGGTGTCCGGAGAAAGTGTTTATAAAAGATTCAGCGGTGTGGTCTGTAGTTTCCAGTGGCCCAGGGGCCTTGAAGGATACCACTTTAGTCTTAAGAAGTGTGAAGTCAGCTTTTGAGAAATTCTTCACTGTGGTCTTTTGTGCAGGGGGTGGGGGATTGATGTGTATTTCCAGTGAGATTAATTTATGGTCTGATCTCAGCAATGACAGGTATACTTCCGGTGTGGAGCATTGTGTCCCCATGTTTGTGATGATCAGGTCTAGTATATTATCTCCTCTTGTGGGAGTGGTGACTAGTTGTTCCATTGCATTTGAGTTTATGAATTCTAGGAACCTTTGGGCTAGGGTGTTGGGGCTTGAGTAATGCTCCCAGTCTATGCTTGGGTAGTTGACGTCTCCCAATATGATGGTATTTGGAGAGACATTCATACTCTCCAGTGTCTTCAGGAAGGCTGAGTGGGGTTCCTGAGTTTGAAAGGGTGGTCTGTAGCATGCTACAAACTGTACGGCAGTTTTGCCTACAGTTAGTTGCACATGGATGGTCTCCGATGCTTCGTGCGTTGCCAGTAACCTGGAGGTGTGGGTATCTTTGATGAATATGGCTACTCCCCCTCCTTTTGTGGTTCGGTCCAAGTTTTGGGGCCGAAAAACATGATATGAGGTATAACCTGGTAGTGCTGGGGTGCTCTCAGGAGCCTTGAACCAGGTTTCCATCACTGCACAGACATCGATGTTCTCCATACTGAGGTGGGCCTTGAGAGCGTGCATCTTGAGGTTTAGACTTCTGGCGTTGAGCAGCATTACCCTTAGTTTTTTTCCACTTGTGTTTTCTAGGGAGGTGGGTTTGTCTTTTGAGCCTTGCCTAAAAAAGGCACTATGGAGGTGGCAAGAGCCTTGGCCAATATCCGGAAGCCCAAGGGTGACAGGTTCATAGGTTCATAGGTGAAGCAGCGTGGCTTGTCAAGCATGTCATCCCGAGCAGACAGACATTGGATCCCCTTAGAATGACACCAGTAATTGAGCCAATTGTTAAAGCTGATCATTCTGTGTTTGTACTGTGGCATCATTCTTGGTGAGGGTAAGATGATGCTCAGGGTGAGGGTCATAACAGCCTGGGCTACATAATCAGAGAGCTCCTCTATGTCTCTTTTCATGTAGTCCAGGGAGGTACATCTGAGGTCATTCACACCGGCATGGACAATGACTGAGTCATATTTGTACTTGCTTTGGAGTGACCTGAGTGCTTGTGTTATGTGGCAGATTCTAGTGCCCAACAGGCAGCTTACTGTAACCTTTTCCTTGTTCAGTCTGGTGAGCGGGACATCAGTGTGTCTGACTATGGAGTCACCTATTACAAGTGTATCAGGCATGTTGTTTGGCCTTAAGGGCTGTGACTGTTTGGCACACTGACTTTGTGAACTATGTGTTGCATGTGCTATGTTTTGAGGTAGTGGTTGCTTGGGTGTCTGCTTTGGAGGCCTCTGTTGTTTTGGTAGGTTTTAATTAGAGCCTCCGGGAATGTTTTTGTGTGTTTATGTGTTTGGTTTGCAGTTGTGATAGGTCATAGGTTCATAGGTTCATAGGTTGGTACTAGGCTATCAGCCCTAGGGCCTATACAAGCCTAGCCATAACAATTCCCTGGCTATTTCTTCCCACATTATTTACTTTCCTGGACCCCTGTCTAGCAGGGCGACTGACGTGATCCCTGGGGTGAATTTCCTTTCTCCCATCCAATCGTCAAGGTTCCTCTTGAAGAGGTCCAAAGAGGCACTCTGCTTGACATGTATGGGCAATCTATTCCAGAGTGAGACTGGGTTTGTGGTGTGTGTGGTTACCTTCTCCTCCTGACTGTTTTTGCCAGTACTGAGTTCAGAGAGCTCAGCCTCCAGTTTGGCTAAATAGTTGCATCTCTCACATATATTTGTATTTGTTGGGGGGAGGAGGGGGTCGTCTGTGTACATGAGGCAGGTGTAACATTGCCTCAAGATTCCCAGATTCAACATGTTGTAGCTGGCCTTAGAGGATTTTATGTGTGGCCATATTTTTTTACCATAATACTGATCAGTGATTACTTCCCTTTTTGGGTTTTGCTCTATCATGTAGTAGTTCCCTCCTTCTTTTGCATGGTTTGGTAGTGGCTGGGGTCCACCAGGCCAGATGCCTGCATGTATGGGATTGGGTCTTGGTTTTATTTGGGATTGCATAATCCATGCATTCCTGAATGTGTTCATAGAATGCATTTATAAAGGGTTCTGATGTCTGGCCCATATTTTCCACAGGCACAAGGCCTTTAATGGATTTCACCTCAGTTTGGAGGAGTGCAACATTTGCTTTACATATGTTTTCCACTGTGGTTTTCTGCCCAGGGACTGGGGTCAGGATGTGAATATCCAGTGAGATTACTCTATGGTCTGATCTTACCAGTGAGGGATACACTTCTCATCTTGGACATAGAGTACCCATGTTGCTGATTATCACATCCAGTATGCTTACCCCTCTTGTGGGAGTGGTAAGTTGTTCCATAGCATTTTGGTTTATGAATTCTAGGAACCTTTGGCCTAGGGTGTTGGAGCTAGAATAATGCTCCCAGTCTATGTTTGAGTATTTTTAGTCGCCCAATATAATGTTGTCTGGAGAGACCTTGATATTTTCATGTGTTCTGAAGTAGGCCAAGTGTGGTTCCTGGAGTTAGGAGGGTGGTCTGTAGCAGGCTACTAACTGGGAGGCAGTTTTAGCCACTGTTACTTGCCCATGGATAGTCCATGCTGCTTCTTGCTGTGGCACCAACCTGGGGGTGTGGTTATCCTTGACACTTATTGATAGTCACCCTCCTTTTATAGTTTGTTCCATGTTTTGGGGCTGTAAAGCATGGTATGAGGTGTAAGCTGGTAGTGTTAGGGTGCTCTTGTGAGCCTTGACCCAGGTTTCTGTTACAGAACAGATATCAACATTCTCCATGCTGAGGAGAGTTTGGACTGCATGCATCTTGCAGTTTAGACTTCTGGCATTGGGTAGCATTACTTCTAGGTTCTTATCCCTTGTGATACCTATGGAGGTGGGTTTGTGTTTTGAGCCTTACCTATTCAAGGCACAGTGGGGGTGACAACAGCCTTTGCCAGTATCCAAAAGGCCAGAGGTGATAGGTGCAAGCCATCCATAGCAGGTGGAGCATCGTGTCTTGCTCAGCATGTCATCCCAGGCTGACAGGCATTGTATCCCATTTGACTAAAAGCAATACTTAAGCCAATTATTGTAATTGATCATCTTGTCTTCATATTGTGGTATCATGCTTGGTGAGGGTAGGATGTTAGTCAGGGTCATCAAGTTTGCATATACTACATGGTGTTATATTGCTTAACACATGGCAATCATGCCTCAGGTGCTGCTGCTGGGCTGTCTATGTTGAATGCACATACTACACTCCCTGTACATGTTTGAAAGCAGGTTGTGTCAACTTAGGCATCCCTTTTACTATATGTGTGAGTCAGAGAGAAGTATCATCTCCAGGGTTCCTACTGAGCCAGTGTATGTGCTATGCGTTGCCTCTTTGCCAAGGCCAAGGCATACTGGGCACGCCTCCTTCTGCCTACTCGGGCAGGCTCAGGTTGTTCCTCCTCCGAGTCACGCTCTGCCTGTGATGGCCTTGGCAATGGTGGGGGGCTGTTTGGCCCAGCTCTATGCTGGTCCTGCTGCAGCTGTTTTCACAGAATCATATTATGTAGCATAGCACATACCATGACAATTTGGGTACATGTAGTTGGTGAGTACTGCAAGGCTCCACCAAATGTGTCCAGGCACCGGAACCATGACTTGAGCAACCCAAACACACGCTCGATTACATTTCGTGTTTGTGCATGTGCCTCATTATGGCATTCTTGTTCAGGTGTGTGTGCATTTCTGATGGGTGTCATCAGCCACGGCTCCAGTGCATAGCCAGCATCCCCCACTAAGTGACCATGTGGGATGTCCCCATTGGCAAATGTCTGGTACAGCTGCGTCAAATGCCAGATATGGGAATCATGGTAGCTTCCAGGGCAGCCAGCACACACATTCATTATTATGCCCTGGGCATCACACACGACCTGGCAGTTGATGGAGGGGAAGCCCTTGCGGTTAATGTAGGCCCTACCCCGCTCACCAGCTGGTGCTTGGATGCGTATATGCGTGCAGTCTATTGCACCCACTACCTCAGGGTATTCCGCTATTTGCTGGAAGAGACGCATATTGCTGGCCAATACCTCATGGGAATTGGGGAAATATATATCACCAGTTGGTCTCTGGAAGGTACCAGTTGCTAGTATTCTTAGGCCAACACATACCTTGGTTTCCACTGGAATGGGTTCCCCTCTGTTGGTTCTGTGTGTGAGGCGTGGCCTGCACAGCTCAACAATTTGCTGTAGGAGGTCTCTGTCCACTCTATAGCGCTCCACTATCTCCAGCTCATGTAACCCCTGGTAGGTGACCCTGGGCGTGTACACTCTTCTCTGTCTCCTCACTGTGGGTTGTCCAGCAGCATTTGCATAGTTACCACCCTCAGCATGTTGCATATGTCTCCTTATAACAGCTATGGCAGCCCCTAGCATTTTTGGTCTGAGTGAAGCTTTTTCAGTTTTCACTTCTAATAGCTTACTCCTCTGTTGCAGTGTCTCTTGAGAGAAACATACTGCACTGTTGTTTGCAGAGTTTTAAGTGCTGGGCTGGGCTACTGTTCTGCCTGTGTAATTGCCTGCTTCTGATTTTTTTCACCTGCTAGCTCTGCCAGTATTCCCTGCTAGCTTCCTACTGTTTCTTCTGCTTCCTTTTTCCTTTCTGTTTCCTCAGGGGGGAGCGACGAGCATACAAGTGCAAACACGCTCACAGCGGCTAACGCGCGCACATATTCTTAGATGGACTACAATCTGCTTATTCGGGTTAAACCACGTGCACACCAGCGCAAACAAGCTTACAGGTCTTTAAACAGACTCCCACATGCTTACTCCAGCTTAAACGCGCGCACTCACACTTACACACGCACACTGTATCTTACTCGTGCCTCCCAGCGCGCACACGTGTGCATGCACGCCCAGCAAGAAACTTTGGTGTTATCCATAGTGTACACCTTCCATTTCTTGGCTTTCCCATGCCTACTTGTTGACACTCCTCTTTCCATGATGTGTGACTGACATCTTTCACATGCCACTATGCTCCAATGAGCTTCATTTCTTTCATACATACCCCCCTGTGATGTCACCTATCTCCTACTCTGTTACTGCCCCTTATCCTACTCCTACACTCCAGGTAATGTGCTCATTTTCTATGTGACAGTGCGATTCACTATCCTACCACTCATTTACATAGGATTGCCTACTAATGCTTAGTTACATGTCTTACACTCAGCTTCCCCCCTTAGCAACCCCTACTCAGTGGCCATGTTGTTTTCAGCCTGCTATTCCCTTACATTGTACATTCATGCTTTGCATAAAACCCACATTTGTGGGTTTTAAATTTTTATTTTTCTGTTTTTTATAGCGCAGCCCGTTTGCGTGGCGCTGCATTACATTTAAACATTGCCGAAAAAAAAAAAACATTTTTATTTCATTTTTGCATCGGGGTACGTCGCCAGTGGCCACATATTTGGCCATTGGCATGCTGCCTGGAACATATGCAACCTTTATTTGGAGCTGACAAGGTTCCATTGTGTTATTTGCACAACGGTACTCAGTTGTCAACTGAGTACATTTCTGCAGATAACACGGCTGTTACACGGGCAGGTTTCTGCTTCCTGGATCACTAACTTACCTCATTTGCATGCCTTTCGGCTGCAAGTGAGGTAATTAGCATATCCACACCCAGTCCATGTAAGAGCCATTTTAGGTGCTCTCTTACACACAAATACAGGCTGCTCCTGGATAGCGATGGGTGCATGGAGTCTTACACTACTCTTAGACTCCGTGCAAGCCATCATGAATCCTGCCCAATGTGTATGCCGGATGAGAGGTCAGTAGAAGGGATTGATGCTAATTATTTTTTGAAGTTCTAGACAATAAAAAAATCTGATTCTGAGGATCACAGATTATTTGTGCATAAAACCAAGGGAAAAAAATAAACAGAGGAAAGAGTAAAAACAAGAAAATGAAAGTTAGAGTACTTTAAGTAAATGTGAACAGTATTATTTACACTGTAAGAAGGATAGGGATACTGAAATGGTGTGCAAAATGTAATTCAGCTGTTATCCTGTAAGGTGATGCAAGATTTCTGATAAGTGAAGATACCCTGCAAACAGAAAAAATGTGGGATGGACATATAATATGGAACTTAAAGGAAGCAAGCATTGTTCTGCAGTGGCTGTGTTGTATAAAAACAGTGAAAATACTAGACATAACATTGGTAAGGATAGGAAGGTAAACTGTTGTAGATGTGAGGTAGAAAGAACATGTTATTACATGCATATATATCAAATCAAAGATGTATACTTGAGGTGCTGTGTGAGAAACCCAAAAACAATGGTTATCCTCTAATTTCCAATTGGCCTTACTGATTAGAAACTAGTGTGCGATCTGACTCTGTCTGCATCCAAGATTTCCGTTCCAATAGTAGAGATTGTTCTATTGATGATTCCTCACTAAACCAACTGTCGTTTAATAAATAATATTCAGGCACATGAAAATCATACTAGTGCAAATACTTCTTTTAAAAAGAAAGAAAACAGACCACTCATTTATTAATGTCCTTTATTTTGCCTTATCAATTAAGCAGACAGATAAGGGCTGTGAACATTCGATTTTAGAGCTGTTATTTATACTTCTTTACAAACACAGTTCATATTTTAGGAAAATTAGGAAGAAAGGTAAGTATTATATGATTGGCTTAAAATTGTAATGGCAAGGTGTTCAATACTTGGACACTAAATGCAGACTTGTTGGATGCATATTACCTAATATAAGCTAAGTTCATATCAGTTCTGCCTTGTTTTTCATCAATTTTTTCATCAATTTTTTTTTCATTAGTGGTTTCTTTTTTTTATCAATGGTTTTGTCTATGCTTTGGGTCTTAAATAATTTTGGTTGGCTTTTAATGTGATCCAGTGGCTACACATATATGGTTGGAAGAATACACCCACACTAAGTCTATATTAATTTTAAATAATAGCTTTAAATTATTTTATTTTATTGATTTTTGATGTTGGCCTAATTGAATTCTAGTGTAATCAGTCTTCTAACTCTGCTCCCTACCCATGGCACTAATAATCCTTGGGCTGTCAGTCCTTCGATATCTTAATTTTCTTAACTGGCTTCCTCTTGTCCCCTTAGCCAGTTCTTGCACACTTCAGCCATGTCACACCTAGGCCAAATAGCTATTTTTCATATGAGCAATCATCATTTAAAGTGTAATAATATTATTTTAAGCTGAGTTTTAAACTGTATTTATGGATCTCCAATCTACAAGATGCATTTTCATTTGGTTAATTCCACACTGGATAGATAAACAGTATCAATATAAGACCTTGGCACTTATGGTCTGGACACCCACTTTTATTTATTTATTTATAACCAGTTCTCAACTTGATCATAATAATTAAGGTTTGTACTTAGGTCAATAAAGTAGGTCGGTTTGTCTTCTAAATGTTTATAAGAATGGCCACATGGGCACAAGAATGGCCACAGGCTTTTTGGGCCTGTGTTAATGCCACCTAGACATTATCTGATACCCCGGCATGCGTGGTATTCATTATCATAGCTGTAGGTTAAAAGAAATTTTTAAAAAAGAGAATTAAATCAAATGTAATTAAAAAAGACCCCTTAGGTAATTGAAATCAGATGCATGTTCTACTTAGGCAGCTCTCCACCTCAGACAGCACATTGTTTTCCCAGCGAGCATAACAGTGGCCACCAATGAGTCTGACACTCGTTAGCTCATCCCAGCTCCTCTGGTCCCCATTGGCCTGTTCCTTTCAACTGTATTCTCCCACTGGCTGGATTGATTCAGAAAAGCATTGGCTATCATGGAGGCCAATGACCTTTAAATTCACATTTTTTTCAGCCAATCAAAAGAATCCTTAAAGTTTGTTGTGATGCTGAACATAACTAATCTCTCCCTAATAACATGACAAAAATCACCTTTGGCCCATATTTCCAAGGTCTATATTTAGCATTATGCTAATCATTATATGCCTGCTTCAGCAGCTTTTAATTTAATTTTAATTTTTATTTTTTTATTGTTCCATACCCTTCATAACTGATAACCTGGATAAATACTACCACCACATGACTGTGGCATGTAATATCTATATACCCGCCTTAATCACTGCCAACTGTCAACTCAATCATAGACTTGAATACTTGGGTTTATGATCATGGCAATGCATTATGCTGGATGTGACTACTGGAGGGGTGGATTAGCGGCCACAGACCAATCTATTCAGGCTTTTTTTGCTATTTTGAACTGGTTCTTGGGTTAGGGCTACATTTTTCACTTCAGGTGATCCAAAGGCTCAGTATTGATGGTGATAAACCTGCCTTTCATTGACTCATCCCAGCTCATGGAAATGAATAGTTACTCACAAGTAACTTAACTATTCTCACCCTAATAACATGGCACGATAAAACCATCAGCCCACACTTCCAACATCCTAACTAGCATTGCGCTAATCCCCCAGCTCTTTTTCTTTTGCCTGCCTTGGCCAAGTTTTTCCATATTTTTTAACTTTTATTCCCCTATTCTTCCATAAATCTCTACTTTACCCTTCACAAGTGATCCCTCTGGACCGTAGCTCTTACATTGCGTAATGATTCGACGATAGTGTCTATACTGTCCAGTTGGAAATTAAAGCTGTTTGGATTTTTCCATTTTTATTTTTATTGTTACTTTTATCTGTTGGGGTATTTTCATTTTTGTTTTGCAATGCATTTTTGATGGTATGATCCTACTACACATCGGCTGATGATGGTTATGGCCCACGTTTGCCCATACACACGCTCTTCACTATCATATCCAGAACAAAGTTTTCTGATACCAACTCACGTAAATACAGACTTTTAAAAACAGAGAAGAGCCTACTTAAAAGAAGGGCAATGAGCCCACTATTCTTACTCTCACTTTTAGTTTTTATTTATTATACAATTTTATGCTGTTAAGCTTCTGGCCCTCCACACCTCCCTGGCCCCAATGAACCCACCATTCACTAAGTCAACCCAGCTCCCTATAGGCTGGTTCCCTACATGTCTTACTCCCCATTGGTTGAACTCACCCCCACTGAATGGTCTAGGCACTGGATAACAATTCAGCCAATCAATAGAATTACAATTTTAAGCCAATCCAATAATGCCTACTGTTCTTCCTAATTTTCCTAGAATGTGCACTGTGTTTGTAAAGACATATAAATAGCTCTAAAATCGAATGTTCACAGCAATGATCTGTCTGCTTAATTGATAAGGCAAAATAAAGGGCATAAATTAATAAACGTGGTCTGTTTTCTTTCTTTTTAAAAGAAGTATTTGCACTAGTATGGTTCTCATGTGCCTGAATATTATTTATTAAATGGCAGTTAGTTTAGCGAGGAATTACCAATAGAATGATCTCTACTATTGGAACAACAATCTTGGATGCAGACAGAATCAGATCATACACTAGTTTCTAATTGGGTAATGCCAATTGGAAATTAGAGGTTAACCATTGTTTTTTGGTTTCAAACGTAGCACTTCAAGTATATATCTTTGATTTACATCTGTTGCAATGCATATATGACTAGGAAAGAAAGCATTTGTTTCATCAAATATTCAACTATATGGCTGCTAATATGAAAATTATAATTTCAGGAGACTTTAAGAAAGGAAAATATGTTAAAAATACAGGAAGTGTTAAAATGTGGTAAATTAGCTGTGTGGAAGAAAAGTCAATGGACTTTTAGATGGGGAGGGGGATACTTGGATCTGAAATTGATGATTTTGTGCAATTAGAAGATTTGGGTGTAACAGATGATGATACATTTGTATTGGATTTTTCGGACCGCTTAGCAAAATTGATGGAGGTGATGGAAGAAATGTAGTATATTAAAACAGAAAAAGGAATAAAAGAATAAATAAGAAATTATTGGATGAAGCTTTAGAACGGGAAGTGTTGCAGTTATGGAAGGATTATATAATCATGAAGAACTATAGGAACTAGTCTGAGTGGAAGATTGAATTTAAAAATAAAAATAAAACTGTTTTTCCGCAATGGCAGGGAGATGTAAGAAAGGAACAGAAAGTGAAATATGGAAAAATATATAGAAATTTATTAGAAAATTTAGAAAATAATACTAAAGAGTATTATGATATGGACAAAGAAATATATAGAAGTAACTGAGAAAAAGTAAGGCTTTACTGTTTAGGTAGATAAACTACTTACAATTTATTTAATATTTGTTTACCAGGAAAGTCAGAGTGGGACAGAGTCCATTTTCAGAGGCGACCCAGGGAGAAACGCTCCAGACGCATGTCTTTGGAATGTGGGAGGTAATGGGGTTACCTGGAACAAACCCCCAGGACTGCAGGGAGGACATGCAGACTCCATACAGAAGGTACCCCAGCTGAGAATCAAACCGGAAAACCTCTTGCTGTGAAGCAACAACACTAACCGCTAAACCATTGCACTGCCAAAGGGGAAAGTGAGGAAGTATCTGCATTTTGGATAAGGTATATTAGTATAATGAATAATAATTAGTATATTAATATAATTAGTATATTAGTATAATGAGGGAAATTAAAAATGTAAATGTAAAAGTAAAAAGAGCACAAGAGCAAATTATGAGTATTGTACTACAGCATATAGAATATATATATATATATATATATATATATATATATGTGTGTGTGTGTGTGTGTGTGTGTGTGTGTGTGTGTGTGAAATGAAAGAAAATAAGAGAGGACAGAAAGTAAAACAACTTCCAGAATGAGCTAAGGGAGAATTAAAAAAATAAATTACTATTAGAAAATTGAATCCAGTACATAGGAAAGTAAATGTTGATTCAGTAACAGGCCTGGATGGTAAAAAGAGTATGGACTGTACAACAAATGACTGGATTGGCAAAGAGAGTATTTTGCAAATGTGCTGAATGAATGGTTGATGGAAGGATTTACTTATGAAGAGTTATGAAGTGGGATATTCCAATGTATATGGAAGAAAGATGAGAATAATGAAATAAAAAAATAGTGACCCATCAAACTAAGTGACACAAATTATACATTTTATGGGAATAATGCAGAGAAGAATGTAAGGAAGGATGATGAATATTATGGAAGAAAGCATATATGGTATACAAAGAGAAGAGATGTCAGAAATTGTTATTGGTTGTGAGAGAAAGTGTGGCTGATATTATACATGAGTGGGAGGATCTCAAACTTCTGGTAGGTGATATTAGCAAGGCCTTTGATACAGTAGGCTATGATGTTTTATGGGGTGTTTTGGAGAAGTATGGAATTGCTAATAGAATAATGATAGTGTATAAGTCAACATATCAGAATAATATGGTGAGAGTGTTAGTGAATGGATGGCTGAGTAAACAAATATGCATGAAGTGTGGTATAAGAGAAGGATGTTCCATGAGCAGAATATTATTTGCACTGGTAATGAATGTGATACACAAAAAACAAGAGCTCCAGCAGGCAAATATGTAGCCAAACCCAAAACGCAAAAGAATGCAGCAACAAGAATGGCTTCACCAAACATGGATTGTATTCTTGATCAGATAACATTAATAAAGACTATCTTTATTAAAGTAATTAATGTGATAGTGAGTGAAGCAGCTTATAAAATGAATGATGCTAGACATATGATGCAAAAGGAGGTGGTGATTCCAGTCATTTTGACATAAGCAGATGATATAGTTGTAGTTGCCAAGAGCAAAATATGAACAAGGGAAGTATTAGCTTGTTTAAAGAAAATGGGAATAACCTAGAATAAAGATAAAAATAAGTGTTTGGGTAATGCAGTGAAAATTGGGGGGGGGCTGTATTTTTCAATGACAAGTGTCTTTGCTAGTGATAAAATTTGGGCAAATTATGTAGTTATGATGCAATGGGAGAGTTTGATTAAAGAAATGAAACAAATATATCTAACATGGAGATTAGCATTTAGGAAAAAGGTTTATCTGGTGAATTTTGCATTAATGAAAAAATAGCATATATTAAAATTTTTATGTGATCCAAAAAATATGAAATTGAATTGTGTAATTGCTGTTTTCTTTCACATGGGGTTCATGATTAAACCCAGTGAAAAGAGGTGTGTTGTATATGAGAGAAGAAGAAGGTGACTTGAGGTTACTAAATCCAGTTGTTTATTCTGTTTCTTTAAACTTGTATAGAGTATTACAGTGGGTAACAGCCGACAATGAGAAATTTATAGTGAGAATTTTTAAATATAAGTACAAAAAGTTCTGGGAGATGATTGCAGTAAGAAAAAGTGAAAATAATATGTAAATGAAGAAATTAAAAATTATCAAGAAAAAATACTAACAAGAAAAATGAAAACTGGTGATATAGAGAAGGAAACAAGGATGTGTTATAACAATGTGATAAAATAATATTTTTATCCAAATCCATGGGAAACTTTAACAGAAGAAGTGATTAAAGCCATTATGGTAAGTAAGGAAGACATAGTGTGCAAAGATAATGGTGTATCAGGATTTCCAAATGGAGATTGATAATAAATAAGTGACCAGTAAAAGGGAATATACCATATAAAAACAAAATTGAAAGAGTGTGTTTATTCTGTGGAGAGGAAGAGACAACAGAGCATTTGTTTTTCAAAAAGTCAAAGAGTGGTAAAACCCTGGAAAAAGTTGTGTGAAGAACATTGTTTTGAGATTATTCATGACATAAACAATATAGATATAAATATAATTATGTACGGATATTATAAGAACAAGAAGAAAGAATATGTGGGAAGAGTAGATAATAATTTATTTTATGTAATACAGATTATTTGAAATGACAGACTGAATGAATGTTTTAATGGAAAATGGATTTTTGGCTGATATATTGCAAAAAATTAGATTATGCTTATGGAAGGAGAGGAGCAATGAGGATGCCATAAGAAAAATGATAACTAGGAAAAAAATAGAAATGTTTACATACATGCCCTGTAAAGATGTACATTTTATAAATATGTACATCATTTTTTATGTTGTGTTAAATAAAGGACTCCTACTATTTTAGCTGGGTGCCATGCAATATTTTACATCCACCTGAATTACCCCACACTTAGGCAGATGGGGCCACAGTTTAACATCTCACCCAAAGAAGGACACTCTTAGGAGTGCAGCACCCCTCTTGGGCACTGCAGTGTCAAGAATCCCTCTACCTAGTAGGGGAATAGAACCTACAGCCTGCTGTATCAAATGGGAGTGTGCTACCTGCTGTTCCACTGAACTGTTAATGCACTGTATGTTTATATCAGAATAAAAAATAAAGGTTCAACTGCTGTAGGGTTGAAATGATGGAGACTGGCAGCTTGTCCCATGTGACCTCTTTTCATTTCACTATTCATCTCTGGAGCTCATATTTGAAGTTGGTCAGACATGAAGGATTAGATTTGCATACATTGTATAATTTCATAATTTTCTCATCTTCTCCAAGACATGCAGCCATTTGGCACTAAATACTGTGCAATAAAACATGGGCAGCATTCTATAAGCTGGTCTTTTGTTTCAGATATGACATGATCCAGGCATGGGAGGAATGTGTTCCTTCGATAGTGCTCCTCTGGTTCTGCAGAACCAGTGTTTCTTCTTTGAGTCTGCCTTCTACAGATCATTGGAACACTTTTCACTGACATGCCTCTGTCTGCCAACTGTTTCATCTCTTCTTCAAGTCCTTAAAAAGAAATGTCGGTATTTGTTTTTGTTGCTTGAAGATTGTCAGAGATGGCCTTTGCTTCTTCACAAAGCTGAATCAAGTGTGTCTGTTTCTGCTACAGGTTCAGATAAAGTGGATTAATTATATCAAGCACAGACTCCAGTGTCACCAGAGCTACAATGAAGTCAAATCTTGTCATAGAGTGCAGATATTTTTCATTATCTTTGTCATAGTCTACAATGTTGATAAAGCATGTAACCAAGGTCCAAATACACACCAAGAAACACCAGACAGTGGTACTGATGGTCAATAAAGACTGGAAAGCAAATAGCTTAGCATATAAAAACTTTATTCCACGCTTTTGTCTCAACAGGACTTCTTCAGAACAAACAATAAAAACCAAGTCAAGGCAACCACAGTAATATACTTAGTTTAAAACTATGTAAGCCAATAAAAAATACCACAAAAAATAAATTTAAACTTCCTAATACTAAGTTTCCTATATTGAAGAAAACATTTGATGTTAATTGCATCATTTATCAGCCCCTAATTTAATCTGCCAAGCAGTTTCTTTTTGTTCCACAATATTCTTATATTCACCACCTCTGGGATTAACAGGCACTTCTTCTAAAATAGAAAATAACCATTTTTTTATATTTTGTACACTCTATAGTGTGTTTGTATAAAGCTTTGTTGAAATCTTTACTTTTAATACTATATGCATGTTCTCTAATATGCTCTTTTAAAGTACGGGTGGTCATCCCTACATAATATGAATTGCAACCACTGCATAACCTGATGTACACTACTCCCCTACTTCCACAAGAAAAATGACTAGGTACTTGTATAGTATATTCCAGGTGTGGTAGGGAAATGTACGGTCCTTCTGAAATAAACCTACAAAAATTACAAGGACCACATTTAAACATCCCCATTACTTCTATGTTTTTATATAGGGGTTATGATTTGGATTATCCCTTCCACACCTGGAACATACTATACAAGTACCTGGTCATTTTTCTTGTGGAAGTGGGGGAGTAGTGTACATTGAGTTATGCAGTGGCTGCAATTCATATTATGTAGGGATGACCACCCGTACTTTAAACAAGCATATTAGAGAACATGCATATAGTATTAAAAGTAAAGATTTCAACAATGCTTTATACAAACACACTATAGAGTGTACAAAATATAAAAAAATGGTTATTTTCTATTTTAGAAGAAGTGCCTTTTAATCCCAGAGGTGGTGAATATAAGAATATTGTGGAACAAAAAGAAACTGCTTGGCAGATTAGATTAGGGGCTGATAAAAAGCCCGGTCTAAATGATGCAATTACCATCAAATATTTTCTTAAATATAGGAAACTTACTATTAGGAAGTTTTAATTTATTTTTTGTGGTTCCCTGACAGTTTTACTTCCCAGTGCAGACTGCTTTAATAATTCAAGTGTGCTTTTAATTGATTAATTGCTTTGGATTTTTAATTGGCTTACATAGTTTTAAACTAGGTATATTACTGTGGTTGCCTTGACTTGGTTTTTATTGTTTGTTCTGAAGAAGTCCTGTTGAGACGAAAGGGTGGAATAAAGTTTTTATACACTAAGCTACTTGCTTTCCAGTCTTTATTGACCGTCAGTACCACTGTCTGGTGTTTCCTGGTGTGTATTTGGACCTTGGTTACACGCTTTATCAGTTTTGTTTTTTGCTGCATGTTTTCTGATGGCCGAGATGTAAAGTGATCCACTTTTGGATGTCACTATGCATCCTACACCTTTGTTTGGTGAAAATGGTATTTTTCATTTGTTGTTAACCTCTCTGAATGAGATTCAAAAGATTTTAAATACTTTGGTTGTTAAAGAGAATGTTGTTGCTGAACCAATTTCCAGTTCTGATGATGAGCATTTAACAGTGATTGACTTACATACCTCTAGTGGCTTTGGAGAGAATGGTATGGCTTCAAATGTTAATATTAAACCTGCTCAGTATAATGTAATTCGTTCTGTCCTGGACAATAGATTTGACCCTTTTTTAAAGGCTGATTACAAAATCACTAAGGCCAGGACGGATGAATTTAATTACAAATGTGACTGTTTATGTAGATTGTTAAAGAAATACTGGTCTTTGGACCTAGAAATCCAGTATTTTCATAGATGCATAGAGTTGGAAATCATTCCAAAGGGCTTAAGATTCTTTAAATGCCCTGATGGTATTTCTGCCACTGACCCGTTTTTTAGTGAACTTGACACTTTTTTCAATACTGCGGGTTTGCAGCTGCTTAAAATTCTTATAGATAACAATCACAAGAAGATGTCCTTACTGAAACAGGACATCACTAAGATAGATGAAGAACTTTGTATACTAATGAGAGACTTCCACTCTGATGGTGTGTTTGATCAAATACTTAAAGAAGTTGAAACACATGAAGTAGAAGTTATTATGTGCAAACATTCAAACTTTTGAGTGATGTGAATGCTTATGAAGAAGGTATTGCCTACACCAACTTTGTTCCAGAGACATAAAACAACCAAAATAAAAATAAAAATGATAAGTTGGGTCCTACTAAAGAAAGCACCCCTGTTTTTTTCCAAGAAAGGTAGATGGGTCCATAAGAACAGTTCGATTATACAACGACCCCCCCCATTAATATTCCAAAATGTGAACACTGATTGGTCAGTTTGCACATTGTAAATCAGACTTATACTAATGGAAAAAGGTCCGGTCATCCGGACTTTTTCCATTAGTATAAGTCTTTTTACAGCAATGGAGAACGCAAGATCTCCGTTGCTTTTTACACACTGTCTCGCTATGTTAAAGGAGTTTAACATAGCAAGACAGCTTTAAAAAAACAGAGATCTTCCTTTCTCCGTTGCTTTTTTTAAAGATGTCTCACTATGTTAAATGGGTTTAACATAGCAAGATAGCTTTAAAAAAGCAACAGAGATTCTCTGTTGCTTTTTTTAAAGTTGTCTCGCTATATTAAACACCTTTAACATACCGAGACAATTTGTAAAAAGCAACGGACATCTTGCTTTCTCCATTGCTTCCACCCACAGCTCTGATGTACTGTGTAAGCATACGCATGCGCAGTACATCAGAATTGCCTTAGAATACCAGGCAGCTGCAGAAGGGCAGCAGGGAGGCATTATATAATGCCGTTATTTAAGAAAAGTAAGTTTTTCTTTCTTAAATAATGTCATTGTATAATAGCAATAACCCATGCCTGGGTGTGGGTAATGCTGGATTTACCCACTGTTGTCTTTGTTTGGCCACTCGGACTTCGCCCTCGTGACCAAACCATACCAACCATGGGTAAATCCAGCATTACCCACACCCAGGTGTGGGTTATTGCTATAATAGACAGCACTGGGCTACAAGCCAGGTTAACCAATCACAGCCCTTTAACTTGGCTACGAAGTTTTTTAGGGCGGAGAAATCAACCATTATTCATTCAGAGAATGAAAATGAGGCAGATACTGGAGAAATTTCAATCACCAATGAAGCAACAAGTAATATAGCCTCTTCCAATGCAAATGTAGCTGGTGCATGTTCAAAAACTTCGGCCTTTTTTACCGAAACGAGAGAACAGAACTGTCAGGACTCGGAACATGAAGGTGAGAGGTTTAACTACCACTGAATCATCAAACGATGAACAGTAAGCCCTTTTGATAATAAATTTTGCATTATTTATTTATCATGTGTTTATTTTGACGAGCACCAGTTAAATGTATTAAGCTATGGCTTCAACTTCGTTCCTACAAAAAAGGTGGACTTTTCCAGAACTATAACTGACTTTAAACAGTTTGTTCGCAAACTTAATTTGAATTATTTGCTACATCACATTGAAATATGTCACTCTAGGTTATGTAAACCATCTTGTTATACCCCGGCTTTGAATCAAACCCTTAAAGTGTTCGAGGAAGTTTGTATTGAGGAAATTGATTGTTTTTTGAACAGGAAAACGTCTGGTAGCAGATGGTATGACAATTTGACTCAACCTGAGCGTAAAGCCTTACTAAAGTTGGTTGATAGAAATGACCTAAGATACATGAAAAGTGACAAGGGGGGTGGCAACATTGTGATTATGACAGGGAGCAATACAATGTTGCCATGTTTGAGTTATTAAGGAATCCTGAAGAATATATAGAAGTGAATGTTAGGGAAATTCACCACAGTTATCATTATATCAGAGCATTTCTTTATGAAGCACTTATGAATCAAAGTTTGGATCTTAAGACATACAATTTTTGTTTGGTGGAAAAACCTAGGGTAGGGACACTTTTTGTCATCCCCAAAACTCATAAGTCTTTAGATCACCCTCCTTTTACTCCGATAGTTTCAGCACCTCATTCAGCTACAGAGGGTTTAGCTTTGCTTATAGATTCTTTTTTACATCCTGTTGTACAAGGGTTAGGGTCCTAGTTGAAGGACTCTTGGGACTTCCTAGATAAATTCAGGGAGTTTACTACTACTTTTTCTTACACATGTGAGAAACATATTATTTTTACAGTGGATATGGTTTCATTGTTCACTTGTATTCCACACCAAACAGGTGTGGAAGCAGTTATGGAATTTATTTCTTCGTATTCTAACCTTGGGGCTGAACAAATTGGTTTAGTGTGTAGTTTTTTGGAAATAGTGTTGGAACACAATTTCTTCACCTTCAATGGGCATTTTTTCAGACAATGTAAGGGGGTAGCTATGGGGTCCTCTGCTGCCCCCTCATATGCAAACATTGTCATGGCATGGTGGGAGGTTACTGTTCTCACTAAATTGAGGTCACTATACAAAGTACATTTTTATGCCAGGTTTGTAGATGACCGGATTTTTGTTTTAGAGGGTAACAATGGTGTTTGTAAACAATTTCTTCATGACCTTAACTTAAGGTCTGTTTTTTTGCAATTTGTCAAGAGTGGGTGTGGACATCAGATTAACTTTTTAGATGTCAGTCTTGGTTGGAATACAGTTTCTGGATGTTTTGATATAAGATCTACAGAAAGGAAACCTTTACGAATGGTTACTTACATTTTAAAAGCAACCATCCTTTCTTTATCAAAAATAATATCCCCAAGGGACAGTACATCTGGGCTTGCCGGATGACTACTTCCCCTTCAGACTTGCAGGTAGAGTTTTCTAGAATTACCTCTATGTTTTTAGATAGGGGTTATGATTTGGATTATCTCAATGGCCTGCAACTTGACATTTTGGACAAAAGGGATGGGTTTTATCCAGCTATACTTAAATATCCCTTTGTCAGCAAACAAGTTATTGGAACTAACAGATCTATTAATAGTGCTGTCTGTAATTTGGATATGACAGTGGATTGTAAAGGTATAAGAGAAATTGTTCAGAAAAACTGGACGATTGTGGAGGGTAAAGTGACTTACACAACGTTTTAGGCCCTAGACCCAATTTCTTGTATGGAAATACAATCTGTCTTAAAATGTTCTTGAAAGAAGTAGTAGCAAGGTAAACAAGTGCATTGGGAGTGTCAGAATGGGGATGTTTAAATGTGGTCATTGAAATTTTTGTATGTTTATTTCAGAAGGACCATACATTTCCCTACCACACCTGGAAAATAGTATATAAGTACCTGGTCATTTTTCTTGTGGAAGTAGGGGAGTAGTGTACATTGGGTTATGCAGTGGCTGCAATTCATATTATGTAGGGATGACCACCCGTACTTTAAACAAGCATATTAGAGAACATGTATATAGTATTAAAAGTAAAGATTTAAACAATGCTTTATACAAACACACTATAGAGTGTACAAAATATATAAAAAATGTTATTTTCTATTTTAGAAGAAGTGCCTGTTAATCCCAGAGGTGGTGACTATAAGAATATTGTGGAACAAAAAGAAACTGCTTGGCAGATTAGATTAGGGGCTGATAAAAAGCCCGGTCTAAATGATGCAATTAACATCAAATGTTTTCTTCAATATAGGAAACTTAGTATTAGGAAGTTTTAATTTATTTTCTGTGGTTCCTTGACAGTTTTACTTCCCAGTGCAGACTGCTTTTAACTGATTAATTGCTTTGGATTTTTTATTGGCTTACATAGTTTTAAACTAGGTATATTACTGTGGGTGCTTTGACTAGTTTTTTATTGTTTGTTCTGAAGAAGTTCTGTTGAGACGAAATTGTGGAATAAAGTTTTTATATGCTAAGCTACTTGCTTTCCAGTCTTTATTGACCATCAGTACCACTGTCTGGTGTTTCATAGTCTACAATGTCTTCTAACATGGTAGTAAAGATGGTTTATTTTATCTTGAAGCTGTGCAGACAATCAGTCTGACTCACCCACTTGGTGTAAACAGGATCCTGAAGTGAGGTACTTGTGTCTTAATCTGCATATTTATACTTACATAGAAATTTTGCATGTTCCTTAATGTAGGCTAAATATGCAGTGTGACATTTAGCCAAAGAATTTAACACTGAATTACTTTTCATCATGTGACAAAAGTGTTTGCCATGTCTAGTGTGACAGCCCCACTCTGGGACAGTAATCAAGAAGCCTGAATCCTCACCACTGACACTGGAGAGGGATGATCACTTGGAACTTAAATGGATAAACCTAGTATTTCCTGATGCAGCTCTCTGCATCAAGCACAGTTTCTCTTAACAGCACACAGGGAACACACTTAGACCAGGGTCTGAGTTTCTCTATCTGTCTCCCTCCAGGTCCCATAATACTCCCCATCGGCACAGCTATAGAGTTAAGAACTCAGCTGAGTGTCCAAACCAAGTTCTCCACCACTATCTCTGTGAAACTAGTGCTCCATGCCCCTGCTCCAACCAGCTGAAACACACACACACACACACACACACACACACACACACACACACACACACACACACACACACACACACACACACGCACGCACACACTTTGAGATTTGATTTTTACACACACACCTGGGAAAGGCTGGCACAGATGTACTAGCTATGCCACCATTTGTCCAGGCTATAAGCTAGTTACACCACCACCAGACACTCTAAAGCCAGCTACTCTAAGGCTCTTGCAAGGGTACCCAACTATACTGAGTGATATTAATATTAATACAAATGGTAATGTTGGCCAATGTTGTAAGGCTTTCAGGAGTGGTCAGAACTGTCACCAAATATATATAAGTAGTCTCAAAGATTAAAATATTTACTAAAGGATTAGCCACAATGAAAATTTTAAATATATTTTAGCCACAATGAAAATTTTAAATATATTTAATAATAAACAACAAAAAAGAACATGAAAATATTAAATATCTGTGCATAGTAAACACCAGAGTTTCAATCACAGGAAATATTAAAAATAACACAAGTGGACAGGTTCACACAGTTACAGAAAAACAATACTTAACTAATCTCACTATATTTTTCTGACTAATCTAAAAAAAAATATTCCCTGATAACTTACTAGAGCAAGGCAAGATAAAGTAGATGAGAGATCCTTCATTGTCAAATTACAAAAACAGACTATCCTAAGACTTCAGCTCACCTAGTATTAAACATTATTTTAGTGATAGATTACAGAAGAATATCACATACATCTGGTTATCTAACTTGTGGTTCCCATGCAACCCCCCCCCCCAATTGCTAGAAACTGCCAGGATTTAGCACATATGTGTCAATAATGCACACACACAGAGCCTTGTTAAGATCTGCTGCAGCTCCTGGAAGTCAAAAAACAATTTCAAACCTCCACCCTTCCAGAGTAGCAATTAATTCATCCCAAAGACAATGCAGACAGCTTCCTAGTACAGATTTTTTATCTCTGGCTGCACTGAGAACTGTAAGATACACTCTTTATGGCCTAGGTCCAGTAATTTAATTTCAGAACATTTTTCAATTTTAGCTTCAGCTGGACTGTGATTAGTGTCTTCTCTTCCAGTATCCTCTGTTAAAACATATACAGTCAATTCAGTTACAATATAGTCAGGACCCACTGTTGATTAATTGTTAACACAATCAACTTTACAAATACATTTTTTACTCAAACATCTGTTTAAATCAGTTTGATATACAAATGACATGTAATTCTTTACAAAATTCCAGCTAGCTGTGCTGGCATATGTTACATATCCACTGCCCTACTTCTCCTGGCATAGCTGGCAATACATCACATCGTCACATCCAGCATTGCAGATCTGTGAACTATGGTAGACCTGAGGTTTTGGATTTTGTAGGCAGAGTACACAGCTTCTGGAAATAGGGCTTAAATTCCTGCCTGCATACGATTAAAATGGCCACACATGTTGCTTCCTCTGTCATAGTCTTGTCCTTAAACAGCTCCTTGTCCACACCACATGCTCTGATTTTCTGTAGAAAAATATCGGCTAAGTCTTTAACAGTGGTGTCATACACCTCAGTAAACTTAATTAAGTTTTCATAAATTTCCACATTTCTGTCACTTTTACATACATAAAAAACAAAGTGCCCACAAATTACCACATAGGTGGTAATCCATTAAGTACAGAAGAAGTAATTAGGGACCTGGGGACCCAAGTTGATAGCAATCTCTCATTTGACAACCACATGGCCAAAGTGGTTAGAAGAACATTTTATATAGCCCACATAATCATGAAGGGATTCACATCTAGATCAGGGGAGATCATCGTGCCTATTTACTCATCCCTCATCAGGCCCATAATTGAGTACAATGCCCCTTTTGGGATGTACCTTAACAGACACCTGCAGCAACTGGAAAGACCCCAAAAGTACCTCACCAAGAGGATCAAAGGGCTCAAACAGATGCCATATGCTGCCCGGTTAAAGAAACTCCAGCTCTACTCAGTGGCATACTGCCTGCTCAGAGGCGATCTATGCCTGACGTATAAAGCCATGTCCAACCTGGAATTAATGGACATGCTGCACCTGAGAAAATCCAAATCCCATCGAAGCAACGCCTTGAGACTTGAATCTCAGCACTGAAATAAATAGGACATGCTGGAGGGACAGATTCATAACCCAGAGGCTCCCTTCACTCTGGAATAAAATCCCAGTCCAGGTTAGGCAGAGTCCCTCATTGACTCTCTTCAAGAGGAATCTTGATGAGTGGATGGGAGATCGGTATCACTTCTATGTCACTGTTAGACAGAGGCACAGTATACTAACCTCGAAAAAGGGCATAGCAAAATTAATTTAAAATGGGTGGCGAAAGCCAAACACACTCCGGCTAGGCTTATAAATGCCCTATGAACCTATGAACCTATAAAATAATGACAGCATCACTTGCTCCTTATGAGAAAATTCACTTTTTTCAGCAGCAAACTGAAGAACTTTGCCCCTTTAACTCTACTTAAAATTTTCCCCTGAATATGTAACTTCATGAGGTTCATAGGTTCATAGGTGTGTACTAGGCTAATGCCCCTGGAGCCTTTACAAGCCTAGACCATAGAAGTGCCCTGGCATCATGCTGCCTGATGTTAGTTCCCAGTGCCTCTATCAAGTAGAACCACTGGAATGATCCATGGGGTGAACTTTCTATTTTTCATCCACTCATCAAGATTTCTCTTGAAGAGGGCAAGTGAGCTGCTCTGCTTGACATGTATAAGAAGTCTATTCCAGAGCATGGGCAGTCTCTGGGTTATGAACTTGTCCTTCCAGCATGTTCTATTGATATCGTGGTAATGAGGCTGAGGTCTCTGGAGTATGTGGTGTGGAGGGATTGGGATTTCTTTAGATGTAGCATTTTTAACAGAGCTGGGTCAGACATGGCTTTGTAAGTCAAGCAGATTGCTTTTTAGTAGACAATATGAGACAGATAATAGCTGGAGTTTTTTTAGTCTGTCTGTGTAGGACATGTGTTTAAAGACTAGGATCCTCTTCATGAGGTACTTTTGTGGCATTTCCAGCTCTTGCGTGTGTCTAGTGAGGTACTTGCCAAATGGGGCATTATGCGTGATGATTGGCCTAATGAGGGAAGAGTAGAGAGAGATGATGACCTCTTTCTTCCAGGATGCAAAACCCTTGTTAATGAGATGTGCCACACAGAAGGACTTTCTAACCACAGTGGCAATGTGGTAGTTGAAGGAGAGGTTGCTGTCATCCTCTGTTCTCATATCTCTTATAACGCAGTCAGTGTTCAGTGGACTCCCATCAATGTGGTAATTAGTGGGAACTGAGTTTTTCCCAAAGGGGAAAGATTTCATTCTGAATTTGTCCTAAAATGGAGACTGCATTTTGAGGAGCCTCACATAAAGAATCAGAAAATATAGTCTACTTCTGTTATGTATTCCAGCAATGCTTTAAAGATTTCTTTGTCATTAAGTGTTCCATGAAGCAAGTCTTTCACACAGAAAATTATCCTGATGATCTGTCTGATGGCATAGCCTGTGTATTTCTGCTACTACTTATCTTTGTGTGCAATACTCTGGTAAGCTGTTTGCAGGTGCTCAGTGTAAACTTCTTGAAATGCCTCCAACTTTGCAAGTGCATTTTCACGGTCCTTGGACTTGATATGGCATTCCACACTCACATTAGGTCAATTTGGCATTGGTATGGAGACCAACACACACTCTCTTGCTGTGTTGAACACAAAACATGGACAACAGAGGATCCCATCCAAAGTACGGGAATAGTATGCAAACTTGTATTCATGTAGAAGCTGTGGAATAAATCTTCTGTTTTTTTTGTCTTCCAGCATATCCCATGAAATGCTTAAAGGACTCAAAGCCTTCAGCATGCTTGCACTGTCTGGCCAAGATATTCTTTTTGTCTACCTACCTGTGTAAGATTAATGCATTTGTACAAGCCAATGACAGCCTCATTTTTTTCTGATGGCATCATTCATGCTGTTACAGACTGCAGTATGGGTGACAGAATAATTACAAAATTTCCAGTGCCCTGCTGTGGCATTTGTATGGTCCACATCTGTCACAGCACTTGGCTGAAGGCCATGATCTTGCAGGATGATATCTTACATCCTTTTATCATTGAATCCTTCTTTGTGTCAATGCCATCATATCTGTTGCTCTGTGCAGTACAGGCATTCTCACATTAAGCAGGTGCTCCAGCTAGAATTATTTGCTGCTCTGTGCAGCACAGCTGCAATTATAACAGCAAGTTCTTCAGTCAACTTTGGCTGACCTAGAAGGAAGCTAGATGTACATTTGAGACCCCTGGCTAATTTTCTGCTTGTGCATCTTCATTCAGTAGTACTTCAGATACATATTCATGCCTGAAATGAAAAAGGTGGGCAACTGAGAATTAATGCCATCTCAGATCTGTTACTTTACTCAAAGATCTTTAATTCAGCTTATACATTTGTGTAGTGTGTACAGATGCTGTAAATGGAAGCTCACCACTGCACAAAGGCTTTAATAATGGAATTGTCTTAAGCTAATGTGCATGTTAACATCATTCTAAACAATGCCGAGCAGAATGCCTTACCTGCTTGTGTGTGGTCCTTCACATTGTTCTGCTAATTTCACAGGCACTGATAGCTCAGTGACAAGAACAAATGATATTAGTTAATGCTACAGCACTTGGTATGAAAGGGCTGCTATGTTGTTATTTCATTATATTCAAAAATTACTTAGCAATAAGTGGACGCTCCTTCTGTAGCCTCTGCTGGTGGCAGAGAGCTCAGAGGCTTCTCAGGTTGTCTGCTTGAAAGAAAAGGTTAGTTCTGTGTCACATAACATGCAGTTACATTAATTTATCAAGAAAACTGTATTTTATCTCAGCAAATCAGGAAAACAGCTAAACGTGCTGACAGCTGTGCAGCCTCTCCCTGCCAAGCACACTTTGCCTATTTCTGTTGTTCTGCTAATATCTGTTTTCATTTCACTGTTGACTCTATCCTCCCAAGACACAAACTCACAGAAATAGTAAATGCACATTCTTGCAGTATACTAAAAAAATATAATACTGTGAAAACTTACACAGATGGGATGATGGCCGGAAAACTGTATAAATAACCCATGGGGATTTTTTCTTGCCATGACCTGATTCCAGTACACGAATGACACAAAATTGCAAAGTGATACAGGGATGAAAACTTGCACAGACATCATACTCTGCCAACATCCACAGAATAGATATTCCTGTAACGAAAACAATGAAATAAGTAGCAATGTGTCAAGCTTAAACAATGATCTGTCTGTTTCATAACATTGAACTGCAATGACATCACTCCTACATTGTGTAGTTTGGGGCAAAGAAAAATTATCAGATGCATACATACCAGCACACACAGTATTTCACACAGGAAGAAGGGATGCATACATACCAGCACACACAGTATAAAACACATGAGGAAGGGTTGCGTACATACCAACACATACAGTATTCCACACATGGAGAAGGGATGTATACATACCAGCACACACAGTATTCCACACATGGAGAAGGGATGCATACATACCAGCACACACAGTATTCCACACATGGAGAAGGGATGCGTACATACCAGCACACACAGTATTCCACACATGGAGAAGGGATGCATACATACCAGCACACACAGTATTCCACACATGGAGAAGGGATGCTTACATACCAGCACACACAGTATTCCACACATGGAGAAGGGATGAGTACATATCAGCACACACAGTATTCCACACATGGAGAAGGGATGCGTACATACCAGCACACATAGTAATCCACACATGGAGAAGGGATACGTACATACCAGTTCAGACAGTATTCCACACATAGAGAAGGGATGCGTACATACCAGCACACACAGTATTCCACACATGAAGAACGAATGCTTACATACCAGCACACACAGTATTCCACACATGGAGAAGGGATGCGTACATACCAGCACACACAGTATTCCACACATGGAGAAGGGATACGTACATACCAGCACACACAGTATTCCACACATAGAGAAGGGATGCGTACATACCAGCACACACAGTATTCCACACATGAAGAACGAATGCTTACATACCAGCACACACAGTATTCCACACATGGAGAAGGGATGCGTACATACCAGCACACACAGTATTCCACACATGGAGAAGGGATGCTTACATACCAGCACACACAGTATTCCACACATGAAGAATGAATGCTTACATACCAGCACACACAGTATTCCACACATGGAGAAGGGATGCGTACATACCAGCACACACAGTATTCCACACATGGAGAAGGGATGTGTACATACCAGCACACACAATATTCCACACATGGGGAAGGGATGCATACATACCAGTACACACAGTATTCCACACATGGAGAAGGGATGCGTACATACCAGCACACATAGTATTCCACACATGGAGAAGGAATACGTACATACCAGTACACACAGTATTCCACACATGGAGAAGGGATACATACATACCAGCACACACAGTATTCCACACATGGAGAAGAGATGAATACATACCAGCCTGCACAGTATTCCACATATAAAGAAGGCTACTGCAGCATACTTAACAGAATGTCACCATAGCATCCAGAATTAAGACCAGCTATCATGCACAACATCAGACTGTGGTATTAAATACACATGACCTACACAGCTCATGGCAGTCTTTAAAAGACTATATTTAGTACTTTGGTGCATCATTTAAATATTTTTAGTTAACAAGGTATTCAGGTATAAAACAAACCTAAGACAACAAATCTGTCCTCATCCCTCCACTGTAGTACACCAATGAATTTGACACTAGAGATGTTGCCACTTTAAAGTATGGTATTATAGTCATTGTATGTTACAAATAAAGAAAAATGTATTTGCAGGTGAATATAGATATATACACATGATATATGTACATTGGTTTATTTGCTAGGGAATTTGGCCAAAATCTGTATAATTGACCACATTTGTTTGACTATACAGATAGTCATTAGGTGTGCGAGATCCACAATCCACAGGTAGGGGAATATTTATTTATTTAACATTTTGTTTACTGGGAAAGTCTGACTTGGAATGAGCTAATTTTCAGCAGAGCCCCAGGGAGAAATGCTCCAGATGCATGTCTTTGTTACATGTAATATTCCATTTCCCTGCAGATTGTGCAGTCTCAGAATTAGTGTATATAACTAGCATGGGTGTGGGGGGTGTGGGGGGGTGCTTTCCCCCTGCAAATAATTATGTTTTTTATTTTTCTATTTAATATTTGCATGTGCCAAGGTTGCTTCTCAGTGCATGTGTACTAGAAAGTCAATGTTTGTTTTTGAAGTTGCATGATTTACCTTCCTGATGTCAACATTCATGTTAGATGACCAACTGAAGGTAAACCATATAGATAAATAAATATATATATATATATATATATATATATATATATATATATATATATATATACTTCCGAAAATCCTTCCAGCACTCAAAAAATAAGGTCAGAGCTTAAAATAAGAAGTTTATTCTTCCAAGATCTTCCCCAAACTGGTTTCGCCAATCAAGGCATCATCAGTGAGTACTTAGAAGCGTGAACCTCACGCTCATATAGGGCTGTTGACATACGCCCCTTTAAAATAAAACAACTTTATTGTGAAAATACAATTTAAACACATGATTAAAAATTACATTCCTATCCTAAAACTACTATCACGTTCAACCTAATACACTAATTACTACACCAATGCATACACTATGGCCCCTGATAAGGAAATATATATCACTATACTGATGAACCATAATACCTATACTTGCATGTATTAAATACATACACAAATATAAAGACATACACCCATGAAAAATGTAAATACATCTCTCATCCCATCTTCATAAATAAATATATATGTCAGAACCAAATATGCATATACAAATACACACACCATGTGTAAAAAATTGTATACACTTATACACATGCATATATGAATACATACACATAAATACATGCTCACTCACACACCTACACAAATATACATACCCCATTTCATGGGAATCAACTGAACTCAATGCAACATTTAAGATGAATTACTGTTAGAAAAATAAAATTCATAAACATGATATTTGAGTCACCAATGATCATTTAGACCTGGCTTATATAGGGCCCCCAAGTTGATAATCCATCTACGTTCCTTATTAGTCAATACATCATGTCTTAATGCCTCTCCATTTATCTCGGGATTCAACATATCAATACCCACAAATATAAAATGTGATGTTGTATGTATCAAGGTGTGTTTAAATAATGCACTTCTAGTGCGTTTACATTTAATATCACTTATATGCAAAGCTATACGTTGTTTCAAACTACACGAAGTTTGGCCAATATAAAAGGCACCACATTGGCACACCACCATATATATAACCCAACTGGTAGTGCATTTAATGTGGCATCTAATATCATACACTTTGTTAGTGTTGACTGAAGTGAATGAACTTGTTTTTGATATCAATTTGCAGTACTTACAGTAACCACAATACGTACATCCATTCTTAGTCAAAGGATACCTTTGTTTGTAATTGACTTGTTTTTTAAAACTAGAAAAATGTTCTCCTAAGGTCTTACCTCTACGGTATCGAAACTCACATTTATCACTAACCTGTGTAGAAAAAAATGGGTCACCTTTTAGTATATACCAATATTTGGCTATAACTTCCTTAATTCCGAAAGTATTGCTTGCATATGTAGTGATTAATCTCACTTTATTAAGGCACCCTGTTTTAATTTTTGGGTTATATCTTAATAGTTGTGACCTCTCAAGTTGTTTTCCTGAATTTAGGGCATCATCCACCAACCTTCTAGGGTAGCCTCTATGTAAAAACCTTTCCTTTAGTCCTTGTGCTTGTTGTTCATATTCTTCACTTTTAGAGCAAATACGTTTAACTCTTTGGAACTGGGCTGTGGGTATATTATTTATAACATGTCTAGGGTGGCAACTGGATGCATGTAATAAGGAGTTTTTAGAAAATGGTTTTCTATATAAAGTGGTAACTATAGTTCCATCTATTACCTTTGTAACATGTACATCCAGAAAATCCACTGTAAATGCATCTAGTTTCCCACTAAACTTTATGCCATGTATGTTGTTATTCAAATAAATAACAAAATTTTCCCATTCGTGTTGGGTGCCATGCCAGACAACCCAACAGTCATCCAAATATCTACGCCACATTATAAGTTGTACAGGGAAAGGAAAATCTAAATTGTAAATATATTGAATCTCAGGATAACCCATAAATAGGTCAGCATAAATGGGGGTGAATGTAGCCCCCATTGCTGTGCCTTTACTTTGTAAATACCAATTGTTATCAAAAATGAATGCATTGTGTTCAAGTACCAATTTAACTAAATTAATCAGAAAGTCCATTTCAGTCTTTGAATAGGTCTTAGCCTGTTGCATCCAATATTGAACTGCTAATATTCCACCTTGATGGGGAATACTAGTATATAATGCTTGTACATCAAGTGTACCCAATTGTGCTCCCACTGGTACCTGTAAATTGTCCATCAAAACCAAAAATTCTTGGGCATCTCGAACCCTGGCCCTCACTAAACTCAATAAAGGCTTAAGTCTATATTCTAAGTAGACAGAAAGGGGCTCAGTAAGTGAACCCTGCCAGCTACTATGGGTCTTCCTGGTGGCCTATATAAAGTTTTGTGGATTTTAGGAACCAAGTAGAAGTATTGATGTCGTGGGGAGTCAACTAATAGTTGTTTAAGACGTTTTTCATCTATTATACCTCGTTTGGAAGCCCTAATCAAAAATCCATCTATTGTTTGTTTAAAATCTAAAGTTGGATCCATAGGTAGCTTAATGTATGTTGCTACATCATTAAGTTGTCTTAAGGCTTCACCAATATATTCCTTACGATCCCAAACAACTGTGGCACCCCCTTTGTCAGCTCCTATTATAACAACATTTTGATTATCCATCAAAGACTGTAATGTTTGGCTTTCTGTTTTGGATAGGTTGTGAGTAAACTGTTTAAAGATGTGTGTTTTATTAACTTGTAAATCTTGCATAACCATTTGTTCAAACCATTTCACCATGATATTATAGGGTGGCTGAAACTCTGATTTACCAAAATGAAATTGTTCACCATCTAACATAACACCAGGCCCTTCTTGTTGGGCAAAAAAATACTTCAAATTTAATTGCCTTGTGAAATGCTTAATATCTTTTATTATATCAAAATGTGACACAAAGAAAGAGGGGACATACCCCAGTCCTTTAAAACAATTGCAATTGACTTTCATCAAGATGACATGATGACAAATTTATAACTAAACTATTTTCATCATTAACATCCTCAGATACATTAATAGGTCTTGGATGTATTACGTTGCCAGTTGTGTCAGGAACAGTTGCTCTATGTCATTGTTTTTGATGTTTCCGACCCCCTCTCCTAAAGGGATATTAGGCCTTTTAGAGTCTGGCAACTTGAGTAAATCAATGTCCCCTGCTTCATTCTCTGTGTCAGTATTGGAGTAGCTAGAAGAATTTCCAGAAGTATTAGATGTCCCAGCTCGTCTAGCAGTAGGGCTAACTCGTTTACGTTTCATAACCCCAGTAACATTGCGTTGAAAACGGACAGCTTGTTTTTGTTTTTTCCATATTTTTCCATATAGATATATATCTATATAGATATCTAATATATATATATATATATATATATATATATATATATATATATATATATATATATATATATGTGTGTGTGTGTGGGTTTCCATTATAAAGCTGTACTGTCGAATGACTGATCAACACAGTATCAAGCCAAAAAACTTAAAGAATGAAGACGGAGCATAACATCAAATGCTGCAAGAATATTATTCTTCAGGATTGTGGCACAGCAGGGAGTGGGCATTGCTTCTTTCCCCACTGTGGTTTGAGCTCAGACTTGCTATATAATTAGCAGAGGGCATTGGGGTGCATTGAGGAGCTTGTTCCCTGCAAAAAACAAGTGCTATGTGTGTTTGCTTTTGTCAATGTTTTAGTTGTATTGTTTCCAACGTTACATTCTTCAAGCTTTTTTGGCTTGATATTATGCCTTTCACTCAGTTGAATATTGAAAGATGTAAAAGAAACCCATATATTTATAGATATCTCTCTATCTATTTACATACATGCACGCGCACACACACACACACACACACACACACACACACACACTCACACACAAAATGCATGTGCACACTTTCTTTCTTTCTGGTGAAATAGGGAGATTTCCTTTAAGCATATTCACAATTCATTAAATTATTGTTTGCCAGTATTGCATACAGCCTACCAAACAGAACTTCACAACAGTGCCCAAAATGAACACAAACTGTAATTTAAACATATTCTAAGGTAGTCAACAAATAAACTTAAAACACTGGGGTCTACAATGATTATAGATATTTGGATTTAATTTAAAACTTTTATTACACATTTTATAGCAGAAAACACTGATAACCATTTGCTAAATAAAACAATGAAAACAGATTTAGTATGGAGTAAATTTCTCTGCTCTTGAAACTCACTTTCATTGAAACAGCATTGAAACACACACTCAAGGAAAATGCATCTAGCTGTGGTGGATTACATTTACCTTTGAGCTGTATTCAAACCATTTTTAGCACACATTTTAGGACTATGCATACATGCATATGTTCTTTGATTCTCCTACCTGATTGTATTAAATTAAATTGCTTGTATAATGCAGCACGTGTTAGAGAGTGTATTAAATTTGAAGTTTTGAATATTTTTCTGGTAAGCAATGAAACAAAACATATGAACAAATACTGACAAAACTGCCCATTTCAGAACATTTTAACTATAAAAGGCCACTTAAACTTCTGTCATTACAATCTATCAATATCAGTGAATATGTAAAATATCTGCAGAAGTAAAAATAATCTAAATAATTCTATATTAAAAGGATGTGTTAACTAATTAAAAGGCTGCTGCTAGCAAACAACTTTATATTTTAGTATTTCATCTACAAATTAAGTGGCTGCTGCCCTTGAAGAATAAATTCTCAATGCTACATTAAAAAATAGAAAGCTGGTGATATTGCAATAGAGAATGGATGACAAACCAACAACAGATTCATAGCTATCAGACATCTCCTATGTTAAATAAAAAAAATTGATAAGTTTGCAATATTGCAATAGGGAATGGGTTGCAAAACAAAAATAGATTCACAGCTACTAGGCACCTCATCCAAACAAAGACACTTAGGATGTAGCACCCCTTAAAGTGCACCACAGTATCAGCAATCCATTTACGTGGTATGGGAGTAGAACCCACAGCCTTCTGCACCAGAGGCAAACATGCTACCTCCATTTAAACTCTGGAGCACAAACTGTGGGAAACATTTGCTAAACAAAACAGATGCACATTGAAAACAGATTTAACATGAACAATACATTTTTCTTACTCTAAATTCCTTGCAAGTACATTGAAATTCATGATTCCTTGAAAATGTACTGAAACTCATGTTCTTTGAGCAGTCTGGTAGTTGGTGCAGGGGATTTAGGCTCTTGTCTCCTATAACCAAGGCTCAGAGCTTGAGCCTGAGCAATGTAACTAACCTACCACCCATAGTAAGGGCATTGTACACAGACACACACACACACACACACACACACACACACACACACACACACACACACACACACACACACACACATGAGGAACATATGTTTCATGTCTGTCATGTCAGCATTAAATTCTGACGACAGAAGAAGCAGGAGCAGGAATGTATGTCTTTTTTTTTTTTAATATTTTTATTCATTTCCAAAAACAAGAAAACATGAATGCAGGTTATTTATGACAATGAAGTATTTACAAATTATTTAAAAAGGTAGGCTAAAACCTCTAAACAGATATCAAACATTAAAACCAAAATAAAGTATTTACAAGGGTGTCTATTGTTGACATATAATTGACTTTCTATACAATTGTTTCCTGATTATAATCTGCTGCAGTCATTATTCTCCAGTATTTCAGTTACTTTTTGCCATGCTACGTATAATGATGTAGTTCTTTCAGTTCTTCCTTTAATAGTGTTCATTTCCAATTGTGATACTGCTGACACCATATTCATGAATTGCGTAAAAGTTGGAGAAGCTTTGGATTTCCAGTTTGATGTAATGTTCTTCCTTGCAATAGCTAGGAGAGTTCATAAGATTACATATTTTGTTCTTGGCACACAGTCGGGTACAGGTGCATTAAACAAAATAATAGATTTGGAAATCTGGAATTTATCATTGAATACCATTTGCAGAAAATAATTTATTTTATCCCAATATGGTTTAATCAAATGGCATTCGTAGAACATATGTTGCCAGTCTGCTTTTATTGATAAATCACATCTCCAGCAGCCAATATTTTTCTTAAACATAAGTTCCATTTTATGAGGGGTTACATATGATCTGTGTATGAATTGCCATCTAAAAAGTCTCCAATGTAATGAAAGTGATGTCTGCTTTGGAGAGAAAAGAATTAGTTTTTTATCTCTGTCATTTGGCACATGTCCATTAACTGATCTATAATAATTCCATATTTTGTTGTTATTATGCATTTTTATTTTTTTGTTTGTTTTATAAATAGATGATAAGTATCCCTTTCCAGTAATGGGTTGATTCGTTAGTAAGATTATATATTCTATAAGGTTAGGAACATTTTGTCTTATTGATGGTTGCATTGTTTCTTGTTTGCTTAATATATACTGTCTTAATTCTTGTACATGTAATAACAAACTATCTTCCATGTTTAATTTAATTTTAATCTGGTCTATTGTCAGAGGTTTTCCAGAGTTTAGCAATTGATGCCAATATATTAATCCCTTTTCTTTAAGCATGTTGACCACTTCCATATTAAATGTTATTATATTACCTTGTGTGTACGCTACTGGATATAAAAGAAATGACCATGTTTTAATATCAGGATTGCTATTAATAAGATTTTGGAAAATTTTTAATGTATAAGTAATGTATTTGGAACTTATATTTTTATTCTTATGTATCATCATATATTCCTTCATCAGCCATAGAAAATTGTTTGGTATGAAATCTGTATACTTATTTGCTTCTACAAATCCTGATTTTAACCAGACTCTCTCATGAACTAGCTTCCATTTTGATGTATATTTTGTATTTAGCCATAATGATATTGTTTCAATAATGGATGAATGCAAATATATTTCTATGTCTGGTAAACCTATGCCACCTATATCCCAATCATCTAAATAATACTTCATAGCTATCCTTGGTTTTTTTGGATACCATAGGAATCTTACCATTAAATCATTTAATTGTTTTAGGTGCGATTTAGCTGGTGGCAAAGAACAAGCTTGTATGACATAAATAATTTTTGGAAATATGATCATTTTAATTATATAAAGCCTTTCTTCCATTGAAAAGAAGAATTTATTCCATCTTTGTATTAGATCTTTAATATTATTTAAGATCTCTTTATAATTTGTTTCAATTGTAGTATCTAGGTTGTTAGTTATTATAATTCCCAAGTATTTAATTATATTATTGGTAGAGATATATTTAGGAATGTATGTCTTGACAGCAAGTGAGTTTAAATTCCACATGTGGCAGGATGAAACAGTAGGAATGAATGTTTAAATGCGCATGCATTGATGCATACTGGAGGTAGCAGCAGGAATGTAAGTCTGCATTGCACGCAGACATGTAATTTACTTTTTTAAAAGTTTTGGCAGCCACCTGGCCAGCGGGCCCCTCATCATCCAGTGGTTCCAAGGCTACTGCCTATGTCACCTAGTGTTGGATCTGGCTCTGAATGAATCATATTAATTCATCAAAACAACATTTCCTCTGTGGGCTTCTTAGTTAAAGTTACTTGCACGGTTTCTGCTTAACTTCAGAAAATTCACACTCTCTTGTTTTGTCAACTTCTCAAGTTAATAATACTAATATTTTAAAAGCTGCCACTAATTTTCCCTGATTATTTCTGGATTTGTCCTTGATTCTGGAGTTTTTTCTATATTTGCGTATGCTTGCCCTTTAACTAGTGCATATTTTTTGGTTCCTGTTTATACAGGATTTTATTCTCAACAGGGCTACCTAGTTATGTAAATCAATGAAAAGCAAAAAAGGTATTTCAAACATAATTCATAAGCAATATGCTGTGCTAAGTGCATCATGATGCCATTACAACTGAATAACACCTTAAAAAGAAAGTTAGCTATGAGGACTGCAAAGTTCACTATGCTTCATTTCAGAAATCACACCGACTATATCTGTATCTGTTGAAACTGCAAGTTAACTTAACAAGGTTAAGTACTGCCAGGCACTTGTATATTATTGTTTAAATTAAAGGACTACTTTTCTAGAGTTGTACTCCAGACATTTGTGAAACATATCTAAGCAAACGGGAAACTTGAATGGAAAACTTGAACCTAAAAGGGGCAGTAAGCATATGGTATGTACACTATAGAGTACATGTCTTCAGACAAGGGGCAATTAAAATGCAAATCAGTCAGTCATAATTAACACAAATAGAAAAAAATTAACTTTGCAGACTTTTACTTGCCCCCATACTGGAATGCACAATTATAATTTTGGGGTTAACCTTAACTACGCTGCAAAGAAAACATCAAACCTACGAGCTACCATGCTACCTAGCCTACAAGACACAGATATAACTACAGTTATTCCTCTATATGAGGCTTTGCAATAGGCTTATAGTTTTAATTGATATACATCATGAGTTGCTCCCTCTCAGTCAGAACACACATGATAGTATTTACTTTTTAAAATATTAGACTCTGGTCTAAATCTACTGTCTCACTCTTTCACATTTTTCTCCTTTAGAACATTTTCACTAACTGATTATGTATCTCAGCAGTAATTGTGTGACACAGTGTATATTACTCACAAGTAATCAGTAAAAAATGAAAAATTGCTATCAAAGCATGATGTACATTAACAAAGTTATGGAAAGAATTTCACAATTCAAGCATCCTGACAGTCTTAAATACATTATATCACAAACTCTCCAGTAAACTAAAGGGCAGCTTTGGAATATCACCATAAGTCAATTATTATTGAAATATGTTAGCTATTGCTTACAGATTTCAACATACTTTGAAATTTTTTTAATAAAAGAATTAATAAAGGTGAAGGGCAATCATGCCCACATTGCCACAGCTGACATTACCTAATGATGGGTGCATTACTTGAGTGATGAACAGGTAATGTGCCCACCATAGGACCATAGGACATTGGGAGATAGAAAAGCAGATGTAGGGTAAGGGTGAAGAAGATGGACAGACAAGAGGCATGATGGAATAGGAAAGTTAGAATGAAAGTCAGAAGTGCATGGGCAATGTTTTTTTTTTTTTTTTTTTTTTTTGGTGGGAATTATTTTTTAAGAATAGAAGGAAAGGTAAAGATAGAGAAAGAGGAGGGAGGAGAAGGCCATCACAGCAGGTATACACATAGAACATATATCACAACATGATAGACAAAGGTTGGAAAAATACAGTAAGCACAAATAAGTTACACAGACAACACACTGCACAACATGGATGCATACCAGCCATGATGAAATGCAGAAAAACATGTCTACTGATACTCTGTCACATTACATGTTGAAAACTTTGTGGCAGTCCTACTTGGAAGTAAAAAGGATCACGTTACACATTGGATAAATAAGCACATATCTAAGTCGTCTATCAGCAGTGCAAGTTTAAGCCAAGCACATCACAGATGAGCAAACGCAGATCTAAGAATGATAAATAATTCCAGCAGAGGACAGAACTGAACACTGAACCTCTGATCATAGATGGAAAAGGCAAACCACCAAGCACAGTGCCAAACAGTACTGCAACAAAGCATAAAAATGGCTGCTAAATGTACAAGTAGGTGTACACAACCTAAACAAATGTGTTATGGATGTGATACACATATGTCATGCCAAAGGCAACACACAAGTGTAGATGTGTATGTATGACTGTCAGTGGCCTAAATGGAATGTACATGAAAGCAATGCCAGTACACATACACACCAATGACATAAGAATAATTGCACACATCTAACACTTCAGTTGAAAAGAAGAATGATCAGGTCGTGCACATGAATTTCAACAACATTTTATTTATTTATTTTATTTTGCATTTGTTAACCAGGATGGTCCGTCTGGACCCAGGTCCATTTTCAGCAGAGGCCCGGGGAGAAAATCTCCACAGTAAGTAAAGTTTTACACAATATGTTAAGATACAGTATATAGAAAATTTTAAAACAGTATGTTAAAATACAGTATGCAGCAGAAGACATAAGACCTATATATACAAGAAAAATGGTTACACATGGTTAATAACAGAAAAAGTATAAACTTCAATCACATTTGCAGAAGACCAGTAATATATATTACAGTATGTATATTAGGAAGTGAGGTATATAAGTGGAATCATTTGAGGACTTATGTAGTATATGGGCATAACCACTTATTCTTTAAGTGTGTTCTAAGTGAGTTTTTAAAGTGAGAGGATGTAGGGATGGAAATCAGAGCAGGAGGGAGATTATTCCAGGTTCTAGCTATGGAGTGGGAGAACAGTGCTTTTCCTGCAGTATTGTTAGCCCTAGAGATACAGAGAAGGGGTTTGACGGAAGATCTGAGAAGACAATTTGTATTATAGTGGGTGAGAAGTTGGCCTAGTGCTGTTTTTCTTTCTGGATGTGTTACCAGATTGCAGGCAATGACTAACTGGTGATAGGTTAGTAGCTGGGGAAGTTCCAGCTATTGCAGTTCCCTTAGTGCCTGACAATGGTGGGTTCTAAAGGTGGAGTTGTTTGCAAATTTGGAGATTTTATTATAACATGATTCGAGTTTGGAAGGTCAAGTTTTCTAAGCTGGGTAAGAATTGGAGTAGCATACATTAGGATAGACAAGAGGTGAGTTTGGGCTAGGGTGATCCGTGCTTGTTTTGAGAGTGATTGGCTGTGCCTATGTAGTGTTCCCATTTTTTATAGACTTTTCTGATAGTATGTGAAATGTGGATGTTGAAATGTAGATTTTTATAAATTGCAATGCCTAGGAGTTTGGTATGGTCAGAGGGAGAGATAATAGTGCCACTTTTGGAGGTGATAGTGAAGGACAGAGGGGTAGAAATGTTTTTTTGGGGGGTGAAAAGTAGTAATTTGATTTTATTAGGGTGGATCTGAGTGATCCAACTTTCCACGGAGCTAAAGGATTCCTGGGTGAGTTGTTTTAGGGTGGGAAGTGATGGAGCTGAACAGATAAGAGTTGAATCTTCAGTGTATTGCATAAGTGAAGCATGCTGTGTGGTGGTATGGAGATTATTGGTAAATATGGAGAAAAGAAGTGAGCCTAAAATGGAGCCTTGTGGTACACCTATGGTAGTTGGAAGTAAGGGGAATAATACATTTTGCCCTTGGACAGATTGTTGTAGCATATGTCCCATAGCTATGGAGGGTATCGTACATTATTTCACTACACAAAGGTGGAAACTCTTATGAATACTCAAATTATCACCCCATTGCCATTCTATCCCCCTTATCTAAAATACTAGAGAAATGTATTTCTCATATAACACAATTCCTAAACTCACATCATCTCCTCTCCCCCACACAGCATGTGACAGCACCAAAGTACAACTACTGCTCTGCTCTCTCTCACCAGTCTGATCAATCAACATAGAAAAAATGATAACTTTGTGTATCTGCAATATTTCTAGACCTCTCCAAAGCATTTGACATGGTTTCACATGGTTTCACATTCCTTTCTACTAGACACCCTGACGTCCCTATCCTTTGCCTTCCGCTATAGCCTGGTTCAAAAGCTATCTGTCAAATATCTTGTATAGAGCGATTGATAAGAATAGAAATAGGGTAGGATAAGGATTCAGCAGCTATTTTTAGGAAGTTGGCTAGTAGATTCTCAGCGACAAGGGTAGTAGCTTTCAGTTTTAGGAGGTGTTTTCTAATTGTTGAGGTGGGAATGCATGAGAGTGTAAAGGATGGGATGTTGTCAAGGCATTTGATTGGGTTATATGTAGGGCTATTTTTGGATAGTTGAGAGGGTAGTGTTAAGATGGATTCTGTGAAGTGGTGATTGAATTGGGATGCAATGTCCTTGTTGTCATTCGTGGAGTTAGGAGTGGAAGTGGTAGTTTTGACTGGTTTTATGAGAGAGTTAATGGCATACCAAAACTTTTGGGGATCTTTTGAATGTTTGTTTTGGATATTGAGGAAGTAATTTTGTCTATCAAGTTTAGTTTGTCTCTTGGTCTGATTTCTAAGTTGTAGGTAACTTTGTTTGGCTAGGGTAGTATTGTCTTTCTTCCAAATTTTCCAAGCCTTATCCCTTGACTTTAGAAGGGGTCTAGTTTCCCTAGTTAGCCATGGTGCATAGTTTGCATTGGCTCTTATTTTCCTAATTGGTGTGATTCTATCAAGGACAGTGATGAGAATATTGTTAAAGTAGTCAATGGCTTGGTCTAGATTTATGGTTTGTAGTGGTTTCCAGTTACTATGTTTTAGAATACTGTTTAGTTCTTGTATATTTAGTTTGGATCATCTCTGACTTTTCTAAAAACAATGGGTTTGGCTATGTTGGCATGTTTCTGCAGGAGGTAGGTGGGGAGATGGTCACTAAAGCCATCAGGAAGGCATCCTGTCTGATAGTTTTGTTTGGGGCAGTTAACTATTGTCCAATCTAGAATAGACTGTTTGTGGGGTTTTCTGTCAATTCTAGTGGGTTCTTGGATAAGTTGGGTAAAACTGTAAAGATTAATATGGTTAGTGATGTTGTTAGAGGTGCAGGCTGACCAATCAGTGTTTAAATCACCTAGTAAGATGGTTTCTTGGGGGAGATTATCTATGGCCCATTGTAACATTTCTTCAGTGATGGGAGCGTTATTACCTGGGGGAATATAACAGCAGAGAATGATGATAGTTTTTGTGTCATTTATGTTTAGAGTTGAACATAAGGTTTCGGCATTTTGAAATTTAGGTATGGGGGATTTTTAGAGGTTTGATGTTGATTGAATTTTTGTAGAGGATAGTAACTTCACCTCCCTTTTTGCCCACTCTATCCAGTCTTAGGATATTATATCCTGGTGGGAGAATTTCTTCATTTTGGGTACACTGGTTAACACATAAGTATAATAAGAACAAGGTTGTGTGGGTCCATGAGATTTCTGCTTAGTCCGTCTGCCAGTGTATTTAGTTTTCCCGGCAGGAATTGAGCCTGTAGATGCACTTGGTAGCTCAAGGCTGTGTTCCACAGTGCCATGGCTAGTATTCAGAGGGGGTAATAATGGGTAACCCCTGCTTGTTTATGTACCACATAGCAGTGGGGTTGTCTGTCTTTACCATTAATTGTCCTGGAAGAATGTGGTCCTTGAAGGCTGTCACAGCATTCTGTACAGCTAACATTTCTTTTTGACTGATATGCAGGTGCGTTTGACTTGGGTTCCATTTGCCCTGAATGCACTTCCCTGCCAGGTGAACCCAAGGTTGCCAGACTTCCGAATGGCCAGGTAAGGACTAAAAAAAAAAAAAATAAATAAAAAAAAGGTCTTCCACGTCTTTAATGTGAAACATCAGAGTTCCACATTAAACAGAAGTAGCTCTGTTTTGAGATGTTTTGATTGGCCCATATACCGGCATACGGACCAATCAAAAATCGCTAAACACGGAGCTTCGTTTAATGGGGAACTTCCGCATTAAACACAAGAAGCTCAGTGTTTAGCGATTTTTGATTGGCCCATATGCTTCTATAAGGGCCAATCAAAAAAAAAAAAACAAAGCGGAGGCTGCCCAGGATTTAAACCAGCAGTGCGGGACTCAGGATCAGGCTGCTGATCTCGGGACAGTCCCGCCCAAATAGGGATGTCTGGCAACCCTGGGTGAGCCCCTCATGCATAGTCTGATGCATCTCTTGTTAGGGTTTGGGCGGCAGGGGGTAGAGTGAATGGTAGTCCCTTGTTTTGGTGGCACGCCTCTGCCCACCAAAGGAACTCTAGCCGTAGGCAAGGTATGATATGAATCATTCCGTCTAGATCCTGAGAATATTGACACCATAGGCTTTTTAGATACCATTGTAGTTTCCTCATATGCAGTCTTGCATTTGGAATTAGAAGAATGCAGAAGGCCATGAACCCCAAGGCTTGCAGTATTTGCCTTGCAGATAGTAGCATTTTTGTGGCCATTAGTTTGAAGTAGGTTGCCAGATGAATTTGTTTCTCTGGCATGAGGAAAGCCTTCTGGGAAGTTGTATTCAAGCTTGCTCCCAGGAATATAATTTGTTGGCAGGGTACCAGGTGTGATTTCTTTTCATTTATGGTGTACCCCAAACAAGTTAGCACCATTTGTACAAAAGCCAGATGATTAAAAAGTATGTCCTGGCTTTCTGCCTGAATTAGACAATTGTCCAGCTATGGGTATATTTGAATATTTCTTTGCCTGCAAAATGCAATGACTGGAGCTAGGCACTTTGTGAATACCCTGGGTGCAGTAGATAAGCCAAAGGGCAGTGCAGAGAACTGATAGTGCATGTAGCCTGCTTTGAAGCATAGGTATATTCTGCAAGCTTCCCTGATTGAGATGTACAGGTATGCTTCCTTTAAACTAAGTGTTGACAACCAGGCGTCTTTGCCTAGCATAGGAAGCAACTGGTGAAGAGTTAGCATCTTGAATTTTGGAATCACCAAAAAAGTGTTTAAGGTAGACAGGTCCAGGATAGGACGCCATGAGTTGTCTTTTCTGGGTACCAGGAAAAGTCTTGAGTAGAAACCTTGTCCCTTTTCCTCTTCTGGTACAGTTTGAATAGCCTTTATGCTTAAGAGAGAGAGTACTTGCTTTTGAGCCACTGCCCACTGATTTGGGGGTAGATCTGGCCAACCGTTTGGGGTTAGTAACATGTGAAAGTGAAATCTGTATCCTTGGGAAACTATATTCAAAACCCATTTGTCCTGGGTAATGAGTTCCCAGTTTTTTGCATGCAGAGCAATCTTTCCCCCCAAAGGGGCAGTCAGTTGAGAAGTGCTTGGAAGTTTTAAAGTTAAGTCATTGAGACAGTTTACCATAGGGGGGAGTTTTACTACTCCCAGATTTGGAAGTGGGAGCCCCCCACTGCTTAGTCCTGTGTGTACCCTGGGACTGAAGCCTGGGTGTTCTGCTGGATCTGGGTTTGGACTGAGAAGGCCTGGAAGAGGCAGGAAATGACCAATTCTTAGAGGGCCAATGCCTACTAAATCTTGGAGGTTGTACTTGTAAGAAATCTTTAACAGTTTGCATAGATTTAGCTTTTTCCTCCATCTTTTTAAGAACTTCTGCCTTGTTGCCAAACAGGCAGTCCTGATTTAAGGGATCATCCAGTAATTTAGCTTTAACATGATCTGGCAAGGATTGCTTCTTAAGCCAAGCATGCCTTCTAAGTACAGACCCAGTGACAGCATCCCTGCAAGAAGCCTCTAGTGAATCAAAACCACATTGCAAAGTATGTTTTCCAACCTGTTCAGCAGAATGCATTAAATCCTGTAAATCCTTATTTTCAGCACAATCAGGAATCAACATCATTTTCTGTTTAAGCAATCCAATAATATGCTGCTGATACTTTAACATATGAAACTGGCAGTTTAAGGCCCTAATGGCCAAGGTTGCAGAAGTGTATACCTTCTTTCCCCATCTATCCAGCCCCCTGGAGTCTCTATCAGAGGGGATAGGATTTTTGGCAGTAGTAGCCTTAATGCCCTTGGGTCCCTGTGAAATGGTCTCAGGATACGCAGTAGGATTTTTGAAAAGGAACATGTGAGCGTCAGGAACCATGTAATATCTATCAGGTTTTCTGGGAGCAGGAGGTAAAGAGCCAGGGGCTAAGGTAGATTCCGAAAAGGCATCATCAACAGTGTCTAGTACAGGAGGGATAGCTATAGCTAATGGCCTGTGCTGGGGCAGGATTAAGAAATCCCTAAGCCTCTTCTTGGAATCAGAGTAATCCTGACTTTCCCAATGAAAATGCTCCCTAAGAGTATGCCAGGTTTCACCAAAAGAGAAACCCTCTGGGAGGGGGAGCAGAGGGAATAGAGTCCTCAGCATCAGAATCCTTATAGGTAGATAAGGGTAAATCCTGGTCATCAGAGGAAACAGAAATTTCAGAATCCTGGTCAGAAGTATCATAAGCAAAATCAGTCCTAGGTCTCTTAGAGGAGGCCTGACCATGTAGTCTGGGCATTGGTTTTCTAGGCATGGTTTGAGTTTTAGGCCTTGAAGAAGAAGATGGCGTTGGTTTGATATGCAAGTCAGTAGGCCTGAATACACCCTCAGAAGTCAGTGCCTGCACAGCTGCTCCAGACCCATCCAAGGTAGAGACATCAGCAGGTTCCACAGTTGAAGCATCTCGCTGCATACCGGACTCCGAATGGGTCTCAGTAGAGGCCTGCGAATCTGAAGTAGCGGGAATCAGGGGCTGCGAAAGTGTCTTACTGAGTACGGGCGAACTGGTGACTGGCTTAGGAGAAGCGTCATCGGCAGCTTTGGACCCAGGCCGCCTGTCTCTGTCTTTATCTTTGCGTTTTTTTTAGAATGTCAGTAGTCGGATGGCTTACTGAAGACATATCTGGATAACTGAACTGAGCACAATATTTAGAAGCAAAAATATACCGACGATGGATAGTTCGTTGTTTAAATAAGGCACAAAACCGACAGCGAGGTAAGTCGTGGTCAGGGCCTAGGCAAGGAATACAGTACAAATGGAAATCTTTATGAGGTATTTGCTTTCTACAAGAAATACGTTTATTTACTTTTACTGACATTGGTTTAGAGCAAGAAAAAGTTTCCCCAATGGGATACTTAACTTTAGTTGAAGACTTCGGTTCTGAAACTCGAAAACGAAAATTTCAGGAGTCGGCCAACTGGCACTTGCGAACTGCTTCTGCTTCGGGCACCGCACGGCAAGAAAGACTGATGTAATGGCATCGGCTGTATGTTTTATACCCCTGACTACCTGACATCACGGAAGAAGAGACAGCAACCGACGCAGGACCCAAGACTTTGTTAATCAGGCTGACTGAGGGCTACTGCAAACAGACAACCCCAAATGTGATGACTGCAACAGTGAAACATCAAGAACATCAAGGATGCATTGCAAGCAGTAGCCAGTGACTTGTGTGCACATGTTCTGCATATGTAAAATGGCCATACATTTGGCACATGTTGACAATGTCAGCAATGTAATACATGACAATGGGTGATAACTGCAACAAAGGCAAACATATCTGTAAAATATATTATGTAAATATAATATGAAGGTCGAAGTGAGGTGGACAGCCTGGGCCCACATCAAGGAAAACAGTGATAAAGCAGGACAACAAGTTAAGGTTACACATTGCAAATGCATGTGCACAGCACACATGGGGGTTGTCAAAGTCAACCCAAAATACATTTAAGCAAATGTAAGTCACATGGGCAAATGACATTGCTGATGTCCACCAAAATGGATATGAATAAATCACCCATAAACAGTAATATGCAATCATGTAACATCAACACACATAGGTAAGAGTGCTAAAAATTTCAATCACATACACATATCCTGTCATGCCAGTGTTGAATAAACAACCATAGGTGTACATCACAAACCCTGCTCATTACTAAGCAGAGGACAACCCTGTAAGCATCATTACAGTGCATCAGCGATAAGTCAGTGAATGCTTACATGTCAAAGATACAGTGATGTTTTAACATGTATCAGACTATATGCAGAGACATGTGCAATCATCAGTTATTGTGTACAGATATTGTCAGAAGGTGTGGAACTTATGTGGATAAGGAATGGATGTGGAAATGTAATAGAGAAAACACAGCATAATGTACTGTTTTTGAATAAATTATCCATACCTCGGTGTATACATTAATGTTAAACTGGTGTTCAATGCAGTCAGAAAGGAAGGAACGCCCACAGATATGGCATACCAGTATATGACCCCACCTGGCATCAGCATTGCCGACACATAGCACATGACAACATATCATGCCAGTGGGATAGCATGACAACTGTCATCCAAAACACATGGAAATGACATGTCCTTCTGTTGCACATACATGATATGGAATACTCAAATCCTTACCACACCACAGTAGTAGTGCTGAACTATGGACAACATCTGTTGTCTCCCGGTTTCCTCTCAATAAAACACATATTCATAGGGTAACTAACTGCAGGTTAACTGTCATAATGCATGGACAGCTGAATGTTGGAGGAAAGAGCAATGTGTTAATATGTGTGTCATGCACACATTGAAACAATTAAATGTCACATGACATCTGTATGGTGTATTTGCACAACTAGCAGATAAGCATGGCAGCTACATGGTATATATGCACAAGAGAGCATATACAGTCCAATCAATTATATAGTAATCAGCATGTTGGCAGCATTACACAACTGGAGCACAAAGACAATATTTATGGAGCTGAGAGACCGCTTGATGGGGATGATCCTCATGAATGCTCTCCAGGGCTAAGTCTCTGAATAGCTTGTGCTTAGCCTGTGCCATATTCTGGAAAAAATTCCCCATCATGTCCCTCATCTGTGTTCAAATCACATTGATCACAACCTTCTGGATTTCTTCCCGATAATCATCTCACTGTTATTTCTGGCATTGTTGCCTCTGGGGTGCAGCAGGCACAATGGTTTGTGCAGGTGCGGGTCTAGCTTCCACATCAACATTGCTGTCATCATAGTCATCATCTGAAGACTCTGGCAATGGCCTGGTGTGCTCTTGTCATCTACATCTGATTGGCAATTGTCCACAGGTTCATGCAGTGTCAAGATGAATCACAACAAAGGTCAGAAATTACATATACATACCTGATACTACCTGTCTGCATAACATATCCACTGTGACACAATGAACAAGAAAAACGACACTCCTCATGAAATGTTAAAATATGTTATTACTGTAGTCCAGTGAACCGCCATATGCAATGTATATCAGTAGTCAAAAACATAACAATGAAAAGCAATTGTGTATCACGTCACGCATTCCCATGAAGATCATAGCTGACCTTAAAATTAAACTGATGTGCACATCTGCAATCTAGCATACATTAATTAGCATCCCATCCATGTGTGAGTTTTGCAAATATAAATATTTGACTGAAGGCGAAGTTCTTATTTAAAACACAGCGGTTTGAAATGGTGCAAAAATTAGCAAGTTGCACAATTATAATCAACACAATTGCTGCAAGTGAATAGCTCCTAATGCACACAACACCTTCTCTATGTTACTTTATCTATAGTTATGGACATGTCCAATAACATAACATGTCAGGGAGAATGTATCTATCCCCAGTGTGAGCAGTGAGATGACAATATTGTGGAAACTAGGAAAGCCATACGACAAACATCTGACCCAGACAGCATGGTAACTGGCTGATCCTATATCAATATAAGGAATACAACAGTAACAGATAGTTATAATGTTCAGTCATAAGCACAGTCACAGCCTGTGACGCATGAGAATCTAGTATATGCTATACATACAGTATTGTGTGTCTACATCTGTATGCATGACTGGCCTACAGTTATTAGCAATCAGTAGTGTGCAAAGTGCAAACATCCTGATGATCCTTGCTGATTACAAAATGTTGCAAAGAAATGCCTATCTGCACAAATATCCACAAACACAGGATACAAGTATGTTGTAACAAAACCACCCAAGGTGTTGTAGGCAGATGCAATACTAATGGTGAACTGAAGTGCATGCCACACAGTCTGCAAACAACTGTGTCAACACTGTCACAACAGGCACCAGTTCAGTCTGTGAACAGGCAGGCTATGAGCAACAGATTGGTACGTGGGAAACACATCCACACATACAAGTATACCATCACATGCATTATATACAGCAATGAAAGCACTGTAGACTTGCATGTGAAACAGCCACCTCAAAATTTGTGTGTCATTAGGTTGTGGCCTACATTTCAAAAACTATATTAAAGCATGGCTTGCTGCTAAATGATATTTCAACATATTTGTATTTCAATCATATGATTATTTGACTTACCTCTCTGATGCATAAGGTGGAATTCATTACCTCACAGCATCAGAACCAACACAAATACCAACCAATTCAAAAAGATTCTTAAAAATTATCTTAATCACACCTGGCTTTGCTGCTGAACTACTCCAGGCTAACTAGTTTTAATAGTTTCTGGTCACAATTTTTCTTCTTCCCTGATTACCTCATAATCTATGCTCACTTTCATGTCTAGATAATATCTAACCTCATACATTTCTATCCAATTTCCCCATTACAAACCCTTCCTCAGCTTACTTTGAGAAACTACAACATCTACACTACAATAAGGAATTATATCAGATGTCATGTCGTGTATATTTTTTGTACAATTTCTTGTATAAATTTTGCATAATCTCTATATGTGGAGCTTTTGTCCCTGGGCCTCCACTGAAAATGGAGTCAGTCCCAGTCGGACTTTCCCAGTAAACAAATGTAAAATAAATAAATTCACGCATTCTAAGCAATATACACGGTAGTATAAAATACAGGCCTGTAACAAGGATTAGATGCACTTGATTTAAAAAAACATAAAAACTTAAACAACATGCCTGTCTCACTCTGCTGCTCCTCAAGCCTGTGCATTCGCTCAATGCACAGGGCACAATTTTGTGTCCTCATCACCTGAGAAAGAAAAGAGCAACTATGAATGATGTAGTCCTCAAATAACAGGGATATATATTGCTTATATCAGGTTCTAAAGTACTTACTTTTGAAAAAATCTGAAAAATTACTATATATATTTTGCAATGTTACACATACAGGATTTTACATCTTTGAACATGGTTTGGAAGACATGAGTTTCACATCTCTAAGGAATATCCACACTCCAACCCTGACACCTACCTGCCTAGCTAATCCATCTTGCCTGAAAGTGTGTGTGTTGTGAATACAGTGAAAAAAATTTGGGTTATGAATGTGCAGGGATGGCCTACTAATATGGATCATGGCTTAGGATTTTAAAAAGGGAACACTTCCTGGACATGTAGGTAAATAATTTGCAAGAATGAATTCATGTCAGCACTGTAATCACAACCAGTAACAGCAATGGAAAATCTTCAACCCTCAGAGAGTGGGAGAATGTCATGTATCATATAGCTTCTTTTAACAGAGGTATAAAAGGTGCTGTGCATCAGGGACACACTAAGGTATGTGGGAGGACTACATTTACAGATATTCCTTGGAAAAATGCACATCACAAATCAAATGCATACATTATTTTATCTCCTTGATCTGCATTTCAGCTGTAAGTGACAGTCTGACTCCCTCCAAAGCTAAGGCGTGGTTGTTGAAATGAATGCAAACATGAATGACAAAACAATACAGCACTTTTGAAAATAACATATTGCACAAAACTGTGTCAGACATATAAAAGCCTTTTTCAAGATTTATGCATAACCCTGCACTTTAAAAGATGCTATTAACAGAATATTATGGATTACAAAGATATTCATAGTAATTCGACAAATAGCCAAGTTATCTGTAACCGTGCACAAAATAAACAATATCAATAAGCAGTTAGAGTAGAATATTATACAATGTGTGAAATAAAGATAACAATATAATATGTTTTTTCCATGTGGATTTGAACCCACAACATGGCAACACATACAAATGCTGGTCGGATTCTTTACAAGCCAAGCTATTAGGTAGCACATGTTTCTTCCTAACAAACTGGTAGTGTGTGTATTTATTTATATTCCTGCAGATAATGGATGACTATGGAAACTTTCCAACAGTTATTTACCATTATATCTAAAGAAATAACAGCTATCAACATCGACATACACCTGAAAATGTGTGTAATCAGTTGGACAGGCATTCGTCTTGGTTTAAACAAATAGGTTTGTATTAAGAATGTTAACTTTATTATGAGGAATGAAGTAAAAAGTTATTTATGAGTTACTATTGAGACATATATAGCTAGAGTAGGCAATACTTTCATAGAATAACAAATAACTGCAAAATATGTAGTCATCAGCAGCTTAGGCACGATAGGCGTTAGTGATACACAGCTATAATGGATATGTGAATGTGTGTATTTATTTATATTCCTGCAGATAATGGATGACTATGTAAACTTTCCAACAGTTATTGACCATTATATCTAAAGAAATAACAGCTATCAACATCGACACATACCTGAAAATGTGTGTAATCAGTTGGACAGGCATTCGTCTTGGTTTAAACAAATAGGATTGTATTAAGAATGTTCACTTTATTATGAGGAATGAAGTAAAAAGTTATTTATGAGTTACTATTGAGACATATATAGCTAGAGTAGGCAATACTTTCATAGAATAACAAATAACTACAAAATGTGTAGTCATCAGCAGCTTAGGCACGATAGGCGTTAGTGAAACACAACTATAATGGATATGTGAAATTATGTCATTAGATGTTGAAAACAGATGTACATCTACAAAGTCCAGAATTATGTGCATTATAAACATTAGTAAATAAATTAAAGCATGGGAATAGAACCAATACTTATATGGAGAGGAGCCACCATGTCTTCTTAATTATCCAGATGAACTAATTGTCAGAATAGCTACTTAATGGTTATAAAAGCCATGTATATGATATATTTGGGACACAGCTATATCTCTAAATTATGTAGGAATACTCAGGTATATGGAGGATTGTGACACTTACTGTAGGGATCCACTATCTGTCTGCTCACCTCAGTGGCCCTCTGACAAAGCTCCTCATTGTCCTTCTGATGCAGGTCATCGTAGTGGTGGCAAGCCTGCACTCCAATCAGGTAGATCCCTGTAGGTCATCAGTGCTCCCCAAAAATCTGGTTCCAAGTATTGATCACTGAAAAGTTCCTTGGCCTGGCTTTTATTCAATGCTATACTCCAGCACAGACAGTCATCATCTGGGTAGTCTCCTCCTCAGACCAACTGGGCAACTGGACACATCAAAGCCTCCTTGAAGTAGCCATCTGGATAATTTTGATACTGCAATGGAAAATGTATTAAAACTGGAAAAATGCTGACTGAGGTACCACTCAGTTCACAGGTAGCAATAGTCCAATTTGCAGATGTATCTAAATCAATATATAAAAATGGCGCTTATGTCATGTTATCAAATCATTGAAAAATTACGGGCATGTGTTACACATGGTACTGTTTATCTATATCTATAGGTTACTTGTCTAGAGCACCTTCTCATTACAACTAGCCATTGGTTAACATGCTGAATTTTGAGAAATTACATGGATACACACAAATAAGATTCCAAAACCTGGAATTTTTATGTACCTCATTAATTAAGAATGGTGCAAATGGTACTTAAAGATGGACACACATTAAGTGCTCTTATTTTTAGTTATACCTGAGTTGTATGCAACTGATAAGGTAACTTGACACCTGCTAGCATTTCTGTTTTGTGGAATATTACCTCTGTTAACATTACTCATTCTCAAATGCACCCACTTAGATTTATTTTTATTGAAAATGTGTGCTTTAAGACAAATGCTTATAACTGTGCTGTTTGATTTGCTTTTATGGACACAGATGTTGCCATCTGCATTAACGACATGCATAAGTTTCCCATATGCAGTTGTATAAACAGACTTACATAGCAAAAGTGAACAGTACATAAAGGGGTCTATATTAGAACATCGAATAATCTAAATATCGAATGGCTTAAAGGCCGAAAATGCCGCCAACTCCAAGATCGTGCTACAGTGAGGATATTGCAAATATTCTGATCTTCACTGTACCGTGATCTCACTATAACAGTTTGCTGAATGGCATTTTCACTGTAAAATGCAGTTCGATTAACTGACTCTTCGATCATGTAATATAGACCCTACATAAAGATGGATTTATATATTATCCATATGTCTTGCAAGTGATTCCATGCACTCTGTGGTGTACATACGGAAACCTATGGATTCCAACATTATCCATGTGTACTATGTCCTTTTGTTGTCATGGATATTTATTCAGTGATGGCTACTAACACAAGTCTTATAATTACTTGTTCAATATAAAAAGGATCCCTACTCTTGGTGGTCTGCTTACAGATACTGAGGTTTTATGGCACTTTCTGTAAGTTCTTCAATTTGTGTAGTATGTTAACATGTACTAGATGCTGTTGTCTTTAGACCACCATTTAATGGATATGTAAAGTAAGGAGTTTGAATCCCACAGACAGCCTCTGCAGATATCACAAATTATGTTGATTTAATAATTGTTATGTATGTAAATGTTGTAAGTTTTTATATATCCCATTACTATATGTCACAGTGAGCGTTTCATAGATATTTGCATTGCACAGGAATGCATACTGTTTACAGTGACATAAGCCGCCCACATAATCATCTACATAACTGGGCCCCCACATAAATATGAACATGTGCATATCACTGTCCTGCAGATGACAAACAGACCTAGGGATGACAATTTCTTCCTACAGGAAAATGACATTATAATAAATGCTCTGCAACAACATGGATGGAGACTTCTTGGATGTTCAGGGAATACAGTATGGAGTAATGACATGTGGGCTGACATCACCAACATGATTAATGTGGTTGGAGGTCACAATAGATCCTGTGAGGACTATCACTGATGTTGCTTTAATGTGATCTTCCGTGCAGCCAACAGGTTACAACAGAATGAAAGCTTGAAGGATGCCACTGGTGGTGACCCACCATTGACCCCCTGATGAGATCATAATAGTTCTTGTCTCCCTGTATATGGGGAGTGATGCATACTCAGGGGTGGGATAGAAGCAGGAGTTCCAGGCTGAACATGTATGTCTTACTTTGCATGACATGGATGACTATAGAGTAATTCATCACATATTGCTATTGCATACGTATTCATGTATTGCCATACTGGATTTACAGCAGCAGAAGTGAGTTATGCACAAAGATCCACACAGGGTGACAGTGAATCATGCACACAGATCCACCAGGGTGATGACAATGAACGTAAGTGTAATGTACTCAAATAACTGCAGTACAGACAGAACAGTGCAACCAACATGTGTAATGATGTCTGCATTAATATTCGCAGGTCCATCAACTTCTGCACAACACCAGGGAATGGCAGATGAGTGTCTCCATACATTGTTACTGTGACCACCACCTGTTATTGCTTCAACCTCATGTCATGGCACTACTGTCTACCATCACATTGATATTTTCCTAACATTGTACATTACAGGTGTATCCACTGGGGGCAGAAGCTGTGCAGGTGCAAGTACAGACAGACCGGGTATGTTACCACAACAGGTTTATAGTTTGCAGCAATGTGTAGCAGACTTGTGATACATGACAATGATGTCACTGTTTTTCTATACAGGCACATCTGGCTAGCAGGTGCAACATCTGTCACATGAGTATTCGCAGCCCCTGTTACTGTGTCATGTATGTCATGCTGTCAGTATTCTGTTGCCTGCATACATGCCTGTGTTGTCTTTCACTTTACTTTAACGCTACTGGAGCCTCAGTACAGCACACATACTCACAACAGTGGCAATCTGCAGTGATATGCTATTGCCTATCTTGCATATATGTCATTGCTGTTACTACTGTTGATGTGCTCCATTAATATTGTGTCCTTCAACCCATTAATAGGACAGACTACATCATCATCAAGTGCACAAACAAGTGGTATGTCTATGTAAAACCTACTGTATGTTTTAACAATGTTCGAATAGTTCATGCTGGCAATAATGTTATTGCAGTACTGACTGTTTCCTACAATAGTAGAAGTTCATCCCTCTTCTGTTGTGCCATTGTCCTACAAGGACTTGCCGGTTGTGTGTGTGTGCTGTGTTAGTATTTATCACATATGCCATGTATGTTGGATATGTAACCTAATTGTCAACTCCCTATTATGTAGATTCTGTGACTGATACACAGACAAGACCTAATAGTAAGTCAGCATTATCTGTAACACTGCAGTAAGATATTTGTGTCATATGTATTTAATGATATACCGCATGTGAGATAAGCACACTGTCCTGATCTGTGCCATCTATCTCTTCTTTTAGCACATCAGTTGTTTTGTATTCTGCATGATCCCATCCAGTGATCACAATGTAGGATAAGATGTGTCTCACTATGGTAGCATGACCCCTGGCAAACAGGATAGTGACATGGTGATACAGTTTGGCCAAGATGGTAACAGCTATGAGGATGCAGAAATAGCCTCAAATGTTGAGGGAAACGTGTACAGCCATTCTGGCAATAAGTGGACATCAGATGGTGGACAAGATGAGGCCTGTGGCCAACAGACCAATGTTGAGACTACTGCTGATGTTGAAAGTTCCCCACAACACATGATATTACCAATCACAGTAGATGTATGTGTGCAGCTGGGGTGCAAGTGCAGGTGTCAGAAGGTGCCTACCTATTCTTAGAGGCAAATGAATGTTCTCAGCAATGCCATGGATCTGACATCCACGCACTTGCCCATACCATAGATCATGTTACACACCTGCTGGGTGTGCTGCATGAAAGACAGCAGTGCAGACATGATGAAGTAATGGCATCACTGGCTACCCAGAATGGAATATGTTATCTGTGGCATGGTCAGTAGAATCCCTGGCTTTCTGAGTACTAAAGCAGTGTCATAGTACAAACAGGGTTCTCTGTGCTCTGACTATATTTAGCTGATTGCCACATGAGAGGAGAAGGTCCCTTTCAGCAAAGCCAACCTTGCCCACCAGGCATCAATGTGGCTACTCCAATGTGCACACACTTCCACTGCCAACCCATTGGTTGTGGGCCTGGCAGTCATGACTTGGCAGTCAAGCTGCAGTCATGTTCCTTCACATCCACATGCTGGCACCACCCCTTCAGTCTCTTCTGTGGAGCAACCTGGGCCAAATGTTTCCATACATGGTCACGGCAGAGCATATTGCTGTGTGAACTGTCAGTGTGAATGACCCAGACTATGTTAGATTAACAATGGCAGTTGATCCACTGTGTCTGGCAGTGTCATTCTCACCCCGTGGTGATGATAATTGCTGTGCAGAACACTGCCAATGTCATCTGTCTGTGTTCATTGACAAGTCTAACAGTTTTAATAAATATAGCTAGCTGCACTTATTACATTACTTTATCCATACTTTACAGTGATATATTTGACTTGTGATATTAACAACAGTTCTGAATTATGTCCTAAGTTGTTTACCTGTTTGCATCTTTTTATAATGGACAGATAGGAATGTCTTGCATCGATGTGTGTCTCTTATTGTCTGCCATACACAGATACAACAATATGAGTCTGTATGCATACCTGTGTTAGTTGTAACCTGAGTTGATGATCCTTGTTGTGATAGATTTGTACATGTTCATAACATTACGTGTTATAATTATCTTGTTATGCCTGATGTTCAGTGTGTACATCTACTGGGTAATTGCCATTAGTTGCAATCTGTGCTTCTGTGATGGAGCAACACCTGAAAATCAATGTTTAATCTGTGTACTTATGTATGTGTTGTGAGTCAGATCCTGCCGTGTTGCCTGGGCCTGCACTGGTCACATCCTATGTTGCCTACACCTGTATCTTCTGCTCCCATGTCCTCCTGTTCCGTCTCTGACACCTGCGGGATGTCATCTTCAGATATCTGGGGTTCTTGGGTAGTTCACCCACACCTGCAGCTGGAAGACTTCCATGTGCTCTAGCTAGTATTTCCACCAAGGAAACTAGACCAACTCCGATAACAGGAACCACAAGCTGCAGTGAATAGTAAAACACTTTAATGACGACAATTTACTTAGGTTTCGTCTTTATTTTACAGACTTCTTCAGAACAAATATCACATCAAACACGAGTTCTTTATATACCCCCCTCACAATTAACACATTCAATTAATTAATTATTCATTTGCCAGTCAAATATTTTAATAGATATTATAAATAAATATTATAAAAAATAGATTTTCCTGAGTATTAATGAAAATATAAGTATAGCCCCATTTTAAAATTAAAACATATTTTAGGTTGACCAATTGATAACATTTGAATGCATTTATCTATTTTATAGGAGTATTTGCAGTGGTTATAAGGTTTATATAAACTGAAATATTTATTAACAATTTTTAGTAATTTTTTAACAACATATATTTATGTGAAATATTTTATATGTATGTAGCTCAATGTACGTATTAAATTATAATTTATACATAAATTTACATAGCACTTAAAGAAATGCATTTTAAAAGTCAAAATTAATAATTTTTAAAATATTTGACTGGCAAGTGAATAATTAATTAATTGAATGTGTTAATTATGGGGGGGGTATATAAAGGTGTGATATTTGTTCTGAAGAAGTCTGTAAAATAAAGACGAAACCTAGGTAAACTGTCGTCAATAAAGTGTTTTACTATACACTGCAGCTTGTGGTTCCTGTTATCGGAGTTGGTCTAGTTTCCTTGGTGGAAGTGGCAGTTTGTGTATTTGTTTTTTTCCAAGTTTAATTGCTCTAGTTAGCATGTTGTGTAGCATGGTGGACACTGTTATCATCTGTGCTGCCTTCTCAGGTGTGTACTGTAGTGCACCCTCAGATGTGTCCAGACAGCTGAGCCTAGCTTTCAGTACACTGAACACATGCTTTATGGTATTTCTATTTTTTGCATGTATTGTATTGTAAGCCTACTCTGCAGGGTTGGATGGTTCACAGTACAGGATCATTAGCCACAGATGAATTGGATAACCACAGTCATCTGTTGTGAGGAGTAAACCACATGTTGTCAGTATGGATCTTGTTGGGAGGGCTATCCTTAGCTTCCATCCTAGCTGTGTTCCTGTACCTACCCAGTAGTAGTTCCTCAGGCATTTCACTTTGCTGGAATATGGTCATCATTACACTTTCCCTTCATATGGCAGCATCATGGACACTTCCAGGGTGTCTTGCCATGGGGTTTGTTATGCTGCCATCTTCTGCACACACAAACTGACAGTTCAGGGATGGCCAGCCCTTTCTGTTTATATATCGGTCTACTTCAGGATGTTCTGGGGTATTGACATGTACGTGCATGCAATCTATTGCACCGAATACACAAGGGAAGTTTGCAGTGTTATAGAACTGGTGCATTACTGTTCTGCACTCCATGGAGGGTGGACAGAAAATATACAAACTCATCCACACTGCTGCACATTGCTGCCAGAAACTTTTCTAGGATACGTCTGGCAGCTGTCTGTTACACTCTCAGAGCATCCCCATGTGTCTTCAGAATGTCCCAGATGCAAGTGCACCCAAGATGAGACACACTTTGATTTCAAGAAGGATGGGGTTTCCTCACAGGTTCCACACAGACATGTTTGGGGGACACATGTTTTAGGCAGCCTGCACCAGCTGTCTGTCTAGGCAGTACCTGTCAATTATTTGTTGTTCTGACAGCTGGTTTAATTGCAGCCTTGCTCTCACTCTAGCTGGCTGCCTTCTAGATCACACAGACACATCCTCATTCATGGCTTGTATTATGGCAGCCTGTTGCAGTTCATTAACTGCAGGTTGCTTTTTTTCTTTTTTTTTGTGGTATTCTTGTGGAATATGACAGAATCCATATTAGTAGCTTTTATTCCTTTTGAGGCTGTGTAGCATATGACAAGGATTTTAAAACAGAGTCTGCATTGCAGTTAATTGCATTTAAGTTGCATTGGACATGCAGAATATATTTTGGAATCAGACAGGCATGCACACAATCTATAATTATCATACATTGAACAGCTAAGTACTTGGTCTGATTTCAGAGTATCTTCTGAAATTGCATCAGCAGCTGGTATGCTGACCTCTTCCTTTGGCTTGCTGCACTGTCTGCAAACAGCTTTTGGAATCCAGCCCAGCATAAAATACAGAAGAAGATACTACAGAGACTGTAAATTTAACATACTTATAGTTGACATAAAGTATACGGAGTTGAAAAAAAAGCATTTCTAAAGAAACTATAAATAAATTCAAGAAATAACATTTACTACATTTCTTCTTATGAACTGCTATCAGTCGAACACTCTTGTTTCCATCTATTAACATTTATTCCTTACAATGGAATGTTATGCATGAAAGAACTGGCATTATTTTTATAAGCATTGACCTTAAAATTATATTTAAATGATGCAATATCTTTCTAGATGCCAACCTATAAATGGCAATGTCAAATTTCATAAAAAAATGTGAATATTCATCCTATTTCATCTACTTTCTAAGTCATCAGAGACTAATTTTTATTTTTCATAAATCAAATTGAATTACATTTAATAGATATAGCAAATTATCTTGCAACCAAATTTAAAACATAGTGAGTCTGAAAAAGAATAATAAGAGCAGAATATATTTATCTGACAAAATTGGAGACACTGTTGTCTCACATGATGACTATTATGCAGGCTGTTTACAATTTTGCTGGATGTCACACAATATTGTTGACAAACTCAAGAGGATAGGTACAAACCCATATGTCACCAGTGGATAGCCAACTGGCTCACAGACAGGACCCAGGAAGTTAGAAATGGGGAGGTCACCTCTACAAAGAAGCCAATCACAAGTGGGGTCCCTCAGGGATCAGTCCTTGGACCGCTCCATTTTGGCATTTACTTCTCAGAAGTCAAGGCCAATGTCAGTGGTCTTTGGCTGACTAAATTTGCAGATGATTGCAAATTAGGAGCTGTCATTGAATCTCACACTGACACAAATGTTCTCCAGGAAGGGCTGACACAGACAAGCAACTGATGTCAGAGCCATGGACTAAAACTAAATGCCAAGAAATGCATAATAGTAACCTTTAGGTAGTCATCCATCCCTCATATTGACAACACACCCCTTAGAACTGACTCAGTAGTTAGGGACATAGAAACACACAGATAGTAATCCAGCCTTTGATCATCACTTGCCTACAGTGGTGAGGAAATCATTCTATGTTGCGCAACTTATAAACAAAGGTATGGCATCTAAGTCCAAGGAAGTCATTGTTCCACTGTATTCAGCATTCATCAGACCTATCATTGAGTACAATTCCCCCTATGGTGTGTAGCTAACCAGGCATATCCAACAACTGGAACATCCACAGATGTTCCTCACTAAAAGAATGTAGATCATAAGTAATATGCCCTATGCAGACTGCCTCAAGGCACTATCCCTGTATTCTGCCTCCTACAGATGTTTGAGGGGAGATCTATGCCTGGCATACAGGTCATTGTCAGACCCCACTCTGATGGACCTCCTGCATATCCACAAAACAAACAGTACCAGAATTACCCATTATAAAGACTTAAACTTTGCCTGTGATATAAATAGAACCTGTTGGAGAGATAGGTATGTATCCCAGAGACTACCCCATCTATCAAACAGGCTCCCCATCCTTATGAAGCAGAGTTCCTCCCTAACCCAACTCAAGTACAACTTGGACAACTGGATGGGAAAATGGAAATTCATCCCTGGTTTGGCACCTATGTCTCTAATGCAAACAGGTAATCTATAAATGGTTCATCTCCCAGGCCCATGTTTACACTTATCAAGGGTATCAGAACTCATCAGAGATTTGGGATGCATAGCTAGGCTTAAAAAGGCCCTTGTGGTTTTTAGCCTAGTAAACACCTATGGACCTATAATATAAATAAGCAAAGTTATTTAGTGCTTTCGTCCACTCAATACACAGGAGTTCTTCAGAATAAAATACCACAATCCACTACAAACTTATATACATACAAAACAACCTTAATAAATGCCTAATTAAAACACATTGTTGATTATTAAAGCAACAGTCCATTTCCCTACTCAAATATATACAAACATATACAACTATAATATAAAAACTCTACTTATACTAATGCATTTTAAAAACATGATTGATAAAAATAATAAGTTCAAATATACATAGCAGCCTTTAATTGTAATACACTAGAAATGGAAATATATTAATTTATACTGGGAAAACAGTTGGCTCTAGTTTTTAATTGCCATTTACATTCCAAAATTCTAGGAAGTCCTCCACCGGACTTCCTCTCTAGCTGCCCCATCAATAACACAAAATCTGAATCTATGTCCAGCATTCTGTGCCAGATGTTTATGTAAAGCATTTCTTTCATCTTTCTTTGTAATATCATAGTTATGTTGGTAAACGCTTTTCCACAGACTTAACTTAGTTTTACCTATATAGAATGTGGGACAACATAAACACTGGGCTAAATATACCACCATTTTGCTCCCACAATAAGATCTATTTATTTATTTATTTATTTTACATTTGTTAACCGGGCTAGTCTAACTGGATATATTTCCATTTTCAGTAGAGGCCCGGGGAGAAAAGCTCCACATAGAGATAAACACAATTACATAATATAACACATTTAAATATTAATGAAGAAGGAGGTGGGAAAATGCAAATATGCAGGAAGACATCTCAGGCATTACTATTAACAAGACATAATATGATTCATCATTCTCACTCACACAATAAAAATTAAACTTATTTCACATTGTTTTATAGGAAGATTATATAAGGGAGAGTAGAAGAGAAAGAGGAAGATATACAGAATAAAAGGAGAGAGTAGATTAGTAAAAAAAGTGCTTTCAGTAAAAAGAAAGGCATCTAAAGATGGAGAGGGAAAACTAGAGAGCTAGCCCTTATAAAGTGAAGATCATAAAACTAGTAGAGGAAAAGAAGGAAGAAGGAGAGGAAGGGGGAGGAGTAGAGGGGAAAATAGGGAGATCTAGTCGGGGTTACAACAGGGACATAACCATTGATTTTTAAGGTAAGTTCTGAGTTTTTGTTTGAACAGAATAGGATTTGGAATAGAAGTAAGTTCAGTAGGAAGTTGATTCCAGTGTTTACCAAGGGCATTAGAGAAAAGAGTCACCAGCAAGGTTGTTTGATTTAGTTAAGGTTACAAGAAGTTTAGTGGAGGGTGAGTTAAGGTTAGAGTAGGGGGTAAGAAGTTTGGAAAGCGGAGTGTTATTAGGTAGATAGAGAGCTCTTTGGACAAAGGAAAGTTGGGAGAGAAGTAGCATATTTTCTAATTCTAGCCATTGAAGTTGCTGAAGGTTCAGGCAGTGGTGAGTTCTAAATTGATTGTCAGTTACAAATCTAGCAATACTGTTATAAGTGTTAGCCAATTTTGAGAGATTGTTTTTCTTCAGATTAGTGTAAATTGGTGAGGCATAGAGAAGAGTTGAAATAAGGTGAGAGTAGGCAAGAGTAGCTTTGGCTGCCGGGGTTAGGAATGTTCTAATTCTGTAGAGGGAGCCCAGTTTTCTGTTTACGGTTTTAATGGTATTGTTGATGTGATAATCATAGGTTAGGTTGTTGTCGATCAAGACTCCTAACAGTTTGGTAGTGGAGTCAGCTGATATGAGGGTGCCATTAATAGATGAGATGGAGAAATCTAAAGTGGGGGACCTAGCAGTAGGTTTAAAGAGGAGGAGTTTTGTTTTTTTGGCATTTAAGAGTAGGCAGCGTTTTAGGAACCATGCTTCTACTGTGTGGAATACATTTTGAGTAATAGTTTGAAGTTCTGGAATGTTTTTGGCTGAGCAACTAAGAGTGGAGTCATCAGCATATTGTATGCATGTAGCTTGTGGAATAGCTGCTTGAAGGTCATTTATAAAAAGGGAGAAAAGGAGAGGCCCAAGAATAGAGCCTTGTGGGACACCGAGAGAAAGTGGAAGGAGAGAGGAGAGTTTGTTTTCCCAGAGTACTGCCTGTTTCCTGTTAGTGAGATAGGAAGTAAACCAAAGGATAGCATTAGGTTCTAAAGCAAGCGATTCTAGGATTTTTATGAGAAGGGGGTGGTTGACCATGTCAAAGGCTTTGGACAGGTCAATAAAGAGTGCAGAGGAAAGAATGTTATTATTACGGTCTGTGTTTATAAAGTCAGTAAAGGAAAGAAGAGCAGTGGTAGTACTGTGGAATGGCCTGAAGCCGTGTTGACAGGGAGTTAGAATGTTATTTTTAGTTAAGTAGTTCATTAGTTGGTAGTGAACACATTTTCCCATGATTTTTGCTAGGGGAGATAAGAGTGCTATAGGCCTGTAATTAGAGTATTCATTGGAGTTACCTCCTTTGTGTAGGGGTATAATGTGTGAGATTTTCCAGATGTCAGGTATGGAACCTTCATTAATAGTTCTATTGATAAGGATGGAAATGGGATAGGCTATAACCTTAGCTGCTTTTTGGAGGTATTCAGATGGAAGTTGATCAGCTGATGGGGTACAAGGTTTAAGTTTTTGGATGCATTTTTGGATGAAGGTGGTAGAGATAGGTTGTAAAGTGAAAGTAGGTTTAGTAGAATCAGCTTGAGCCGGGATGCTAGAATTGTCAAAGGAAAGCTGAGAGGCCAGAGAATTGATAGTATTAGTGAAGAAGGAATTGAAAGCATTGGCAGTTTCATGGGAAGATTTTTTTGGATCCAGAGGAGAGGGGTGGTAGTTTGTCCGGGGTGAAGAAGTCTATTCAAGGTTGCCCAGAATCTTTGGGGATTGTTATGATTAACTTGTTGGAGGTTACTATAGTAGTTTTTTTTGTCTGAGATAATAGCTTTTTTAGTACTATTTCTTAAGTGTCTGAAGGTCTGTTGATCAGAGGGAGATTTACTAGTTCTCCATTTTATCCAGGATTTGTTTCTAAGTAACATTTTTTGCCTTGTTTCCTTAGATAACCAGAGTAGTTAGGGGCGGATTTAGTTTTGACTCTGATAGTTCTTTTTGGTGCATGATTATCTAGGATGGATAGGAATGTGGTGTTAAAGTAATGAACTGCTTCTTCTAGAGGAAGAATTTGTAGAGGTATCCAGTTACAGGCATTTAGTTCATTGTTAAATAGGATGGGGTTAAACGTTTTAGTACTACGAGAGGTTCGGATGGAAGGGACATTAGTAGCAATATTCTTCTTTCTTATGATATAGGTTAAGTAGTGGTCGCTAATGTCATCAGGCAAAGTGCCGGTTTGGTATTGTAGATGAGGTTTATTAACAAGGATCCAATCTAGTATACTTTCTTTATTGTTAGGTTTATTAATTCTAGTGGAGGAATTTATAGTCTGCTTAAAGCCATGGAGATTAATATGAGAGACTGGGTTATTAGTATTAACTGATGACCAGTCGAGGTTGAAGTCTCCAAGTATTACAGTTTCTTGTGGGAGGGTGGATGATGCCCAGCTAAGGAGATTTTCTATATTTGTGGAGTTATTTCCAGGAGGTAGATAAGTACCAATAATATAGATGGCTTTATTTGGGTTCAGCTGTAGCTTTGATATAAGTAGTTCAGTTTTGGTGTTATCTGGGGGTGCATCTACAATGAAGGCCACGATGGTGCAGCAGTTAGAATTGTCGCCTCACAGCAAGAGGTTCTCCCCTTTGATTCTCAGCTGGAGTGCCTTCTGTGTGGAGTCTGCATGTCCTCCCCGCAGTCGAGTGACATTTAAAGACATGCAAGTAGGTGCGTGCCTGAATGGGTGTGCCTTCTTTGAAGGTTGGGTTTCGGGCTGGCAACTTGGTACTGTAAAAATCCACTGCCAGTCATTAGCAGACTGGAGTTCCGCTGTGGCGACCCCTAACAGGGAAAAGCCGAAAGACATTACTAATAAGATCTACAATGAAGTTTAATTGTCCCATATCCTTCCACTACCACTTCTCAACATTCAAGGATATAGGAACACTGTGAGCAGTTGTCACACTTCACCATTTTACCAGGCCCTTCCACACTCTCAAGTAGTGTCTCAGCTTTAATCTTATCAACAGCTGCATGAAAGACTAAATAGTCATTAAACCAGCCCATCCATATATCATGTGGGATAACAGAATATAAATCCTGTATATCCATAGTAACAAATGTGAAATTGTCACATAACAAATTGTCAGATATTTTACTCAAAAAAGCCCATCCTTATAAACCAACAATGTTTTTTCATCCACATATTTCACATATTCCGGATCCATCCCAAAACATTTCCAGTTAGATTCAGCTATGCCCTAAGCTCATAAAAATTAGCATTAAATGTAATAACCATAGACCTGTTACATGTCATGCGTTGATCTTGTATATTGCTTAGGGCTGCTGAAGTATTGTCACCTGTACCTAAAAGAGGGACAAAATGTCCTACTTCTTTTTCCACCTTCACTGCATTAAAGATGTTAAATACAAAATTCTCAGGATATCCCCTCACTTTAAACATATTAAACACTTTGTCATACTCTTTATTAAAGTCCTCTTCCCCAGTAATCATCCTAGCATTGTCCTTTCACTAAGGCTTTCTTCTGGTGGCTAGGATGCATGCTATCAAAATAGAGAAAAGTATTTGAACAGGTCGGTTTATGATAAATTGTAGATTCAAAACAATTCTTTGAACTGTTAATTCAAATAGTAAGGTCTAGGAAATTAACTGAATTACCTTGTACATCCATAGTAAACTTAAGCAAATCTGTAGCAGAATGTAAATAGTCATAAAATTCATTTAACCTCTTCTCACTGTCCTTCCAAATGAATGTCATATTGTCAAGGAATCTTCCAAAAAGTACCCAGGAACCTTTAAACGTGGAATTAACTACATAGTTTAGTTCCCAAAATGAAAGTACTGCATTTGCAAACATGGGGGCACAAACTGCCCCCATAGTTGCCCTTTTTTTTGTCTGAACAATTGGTTTTCAAATACTAAAAAGTTGTTCTCTAATACCGTTGTCATAAAGTTCCTCATTATCTCAGCTTTATTCTTATCAACAGCTGCATGAAAGACTAAATAGTCATTAAACCAGTCCATCCCTATATCATGTGGGATAACAGAATATAAATCCTGTATATCCATAGTAACAAATGTGAAATTGTCACATAACAAATTGTCAGATATTTTACTAAAAAAGCCCACGGGTCCCTCAAAATGCAGGAGTTATTAACAAAAATATTCTTCAAACCAATGTCCAAAAACTTGGCTAAAAAGAATGCCTTAGATGCTTTAGCATCTACTATAGGATGCATTGGTGGATCATAGGTTCATAGGTGAGTACTAGGCTAATGGCCCTGGTGCCTTTACAAGCCTAGCCCATTGAAGTGCCCTGGCATCATGCCATCTGACTTTAGTTCCCAGTGCCTCTATCAAGTAGAGCTACTGGAGTGATCCCCTGGGTGAACTTTCTATTTCCCCTCCACTCATCAAGATTTCTTCTGAAGAGGGCCAGTGAGGTGCTCTGCTTGACATGTATGGGAAGTCTATTCCAGAGCATGGGTAGTCTCTGGGTTATAAACCTGTCCCTCCAGCATGTTCTGTTGATTGTGGTCATGAGGCTGAGGTCTGTGGAGCGTGTGGTGCAGAAGGATTAGGATGTCTTTAGATGTAGCATTTCTAACAGAGCTGGGTCAGACATGGCTTTGTAAGTCAAACAGAGATTGCCTCTTAGTAGACGATATCAGACAGAGAATAGTTGTTTTTTGAGTCTATCCTTGTACGACATGTGTTTAAGGTCTAGGATCCTCTTCATGAGGTACTTTTGTGGCCTTTCCAGCTGTTGCATGTGTCTAGTGAGGTACATGCTAAAAGGGGCATTATACTCGATGATTGGCCTAATGAGGGAAGAGTAGAGAGAGATGATGACCTCTTTCTTCCTGGATGCAAAACCCTTGGTAATGAGATGTGCCATATAGAAGGACTTTCTGACCATAGTGGCAATGTGGTGGTCAAAGGAGAGGCTGCTGTCAACTTGTGTCCCAGATCTCTTATAACGCCTTCAGTGTTCAGTGGGCTCCCATCAATGTGGTAATTAGTGGGAACTGAGTTTTTCCCAAAGGGGATGATGATGCATATTTTGGAATTAAGCTTATGGCCATGGTTTCAACAACAGTCATTGGTCTCAGTGAGGCCTTTCTGTAGGATGTCTACATCACTTGAGGAGTTAATAATGGCTCCCAGCTTGCAGTCATCTGCCAACTTGGCCAGCCAGAATCCCTCCGTGTTGTCCTGGACTTCTGAGAAGTAGATGCCAAACAGGGGTGGACCCAGGACCGATCCCTGTAGGACTCCACTCATGACTGGTCAGCAGTTTGACTTGGAGTCCGCTACTTTCACACTATTGGTTCTATCTGTGAGCCAGTTTGCAACCCACCTAGTGATATAGGGATTGATGCCTAGTTTGGTGAGTTCATCAATAATTCATGAGTGGGGAATGGTATCAATGGCCTTGGCCAAACTGAGGTAGGCTGTATGAACTGCTTGGCCTCATCCACAGCTCTGGTGACTGACTCAAAGAAGTCAACCAGGTAGAGCAGGCATGATCTACCTTTCACAAAACCAAATTGCATGGGATCTAGAGTTTGGAAATTTCCTATATTCTTGTTAATTAGGTCCATGATAATGCACTCCACAGCCTTACATATCAGACTCATCAGACTAATGGGGCAATAATTCCCAGGGTTTATAGTTGTTCCTCCTTGATGGAGAGGGATGACTGTAGCAGTGCACCATTTGGTAGGTGAGGCTGTGATTGAACAGGGCACACAGGTGTGGCACCAGTTCACTTTGTAGTTCATGTAGAACACATCCAGGGATATTGTTGAGTCCCATGGAAGCTGTATTCTTGGCCTTGGACAATGCAGCTTTAACATGTGCTGCAGTAATGCTGGGTGCCTGGCATTCCTCTGGTATTGTGATTGGTCCTTTACAGTGGGAGAGAACGGTAAAGTTGGCACTGAATCTGTCAACTAATATGTCGGCAATATCTGTTGGCTCAGTATAGGCAGTACCATTGTGCAGTAACTCAGAGCAAACCTGGGTATTGCTGTGGAGATTTTTGATATAACTATAGAAGGCTTTGTGGTTGTTTTTAGTGTCTGTCGCAATTCTGCCTTCATAGCTGGCATTAGAGGATTTTTGTTGAGGCTAATAAGGGTGTTTTGCCAGTCTTGGGACCTCACCTTTTTCTTCAACAGTTTCTTCCTTATGTTGCAGAGTTTATTAATGGCACAGGACCACCACATTGGCTTCCTTTTTTGGAGGAGAGCATCTTGGTTCTGTTGGGTATGGCTAGTTCCATGCATTTATGTACATGCTCATACAGTGCATTGGTGTATGATTCAGCAGTCATGTATCTATTTTCCATTGACATGGGTGCAGTGAAGTTAGCCACCTCTTTTTTAGGAGCCCAAAGTTAACTTTGGAGAAGTTTTTCATGGTGGGTTAGCTTTGCGGGGGGTGTGGGTGAAATGTGGATTTCCATGGTGATTAGTTTGTGGTCAGATCTAATGACGGAGGAATTGACCATTGGTGTAGAGAAACGATTTCCCATATTAGTAATAACCAGGTCAAGGATGTTGCTTCCTCTAGTGGGGGTAAAAATGAGCTAGTCCAGGCCATTGGAATAGATGAATTCTAGGAAGCGCTGGGCCAGTGTATTGGTGCATGAGTAGTTTTCTCAGCTGATGGAGGGGTAGTTGAAGTCACCCATATGGGAGCATTGGGTTGGACCCTAATAGTTTCTAGGGTGCTTAGGAATGTGAAGTGAGAGTCTTGGGACATGGTTGGGGACCTTTAGCAGGCTACTACCTGACTCACCATCTTACCCAATGTTAATTGTACCTGAAGTATCTCAGATGAGTTATGCTGGGCTACTAGCCTGGAGGTGTGCATATCTTTTATGAATATGGAGACACCATCATCTTTGGAGGTTCAGTCCATGTTCTGGAGCCGAATGGTGTGGAATGAGTTATAGCCTGGTAGCGCAGGGGTGCTTTCTGCTGCTTTAAACCAGGTCTCCGTTACAGCACAAATGTCGATGTTCTCCATTTTGAGGATTGCTTTAAGTGAGTGCATCTTGAGATTTAGACTTCTAGTGTTGAGCAGCATGACCCTCAGTTTACAGTTGTTATGGTGGTAATTTGGTCTTTTGAACATTGCCTAAAAAAAGGGCACTATAGCGTGGCAAGAGTCTTAGCCAGTATCCGGAAACCCAGGGGTGACAGATGCAGGCCATCTCTGGCAAAGCATCAAGGTCTGTCAATCATGTCATCCCAAGCAGACAGATACTGGATCCCTTTAGAATGACACCAGAAACTTAGCCAATTGTTGAAATTAATCATTTTGTGCTTGTACTGCGGTATCATTCTGGCTGATGGTAGGATGCTGCTTAGGGCTAAGGTCATACCTGCCTGGGCCACATAATCTGAGAGCCCCTTTATGTCTCTTTTCATGTAGTCCAGGGAGGTGTGTCTCAGGTCATTCACACCCACATGGACAGTGCAGTGACAGAGTCATACTTGTTGTGGAGTGACCTGAGTGCGTGTGCTATGTGTTGGATTCTGGTACCTGATAGACAACTGACTGTTACTTTTTCGTTATTCAACCTAGTGAGTGGGACACCAGTGTGCCTCACTATCGAGTTACCTATGATTACTGTATTGGGCAAGCTGTTTTGTCTTAAGGGCTTAGGTTGAGGGGCACACTGTGTAGGTGAGCTAGGTGTCTCCAGATTTGTGCTGTGTTGTGGTGATTGAGTGCATTTTTCTGCTTTGGAGGTCTCTGCTGTTTGGGTAGATTTCTGTTGAGAGCCTCCATGAAGGTGGGTGTGTGGTTTGTGTTTTTATGTGAGAGCTGTGATGGTGGGTGTTCTGGAGGGCTATGTGTTGTATGTGGTGTGGTGCAGGTGTTGACCTTTTCCTCTTGACCAGTTATTTCGGTCTTGGCTTAAGAGTGGATGGCTTCCAATTTGGATATATAAGTGCATCTCTCACAAGTATGAGTGTTGGGAGGTAAGAGGAGAGGGTTGTCTGTGTACATGAGGCAGTTGCTACACTGCCTCAGAATGCCCAAGTTTACCAGGTTAATAAGAGAAAGCACAGGGAACTGGCTTTAGACATGCCGGGATGGATGGTCATTATTACTAAGTACTGGAGCTTCAGTTAGTGAGACTTTTATGAATCTGGGAATGGTGGGGATTTTAGGGTTATGGACCATGACATAATCAAAGACCTCCTTGGTAATCTCACCATTAAGCAACATACCTTATAAATAAAGGTCGATGTTACTATATGCTATATTTAGCTGCTTAATAGAAATTTCTTGATAAGGAACTGTATAAAGCAAACTCAACATTTTATTTATGTAATCATTCAAGTCCATAACCATGAAATCCCCACCCTTATCCATTTTCATAATCCTAATTTGTTTATTGTTAATTTCCTGTAATAAAAGCTTTTCTTCTTCACTAATATTTCCAACAACAGGCACACTTGCAGAGAATTCAAAAAAATAAAACTCCTGAAATCATTCTCACATAGTTTTTCAAAAATTAAAACAATGGGATGCATTGGCGGGTTAAATACACTTGGTCTTTTTATATCTGAAACAAATGCCTCCCTCACATTATCTTTAAAATAAAAAGTACAGTTTAATTTCCCGATGAATAACTTAAATTGAATCAACAACTCATCGATTTTTGCATTCCATGTGGGTACAAATTAAAGACCCCTCTCAAAAAAGATTAGCCCAAGCACTATCCACATCAACGGTACTATAATTGTACAATTTGAAATCATTTTTATCATTTATAACAGTAGGGCAGTCTACTAATTCCTCTCCCAATGAGACATTGTGCCCCCCCCCTCTCTCCCCCTTCCTCTCCGGTTGTAGTGGAGGTGGTGTGGCCCTATAGTTATTGACTGATGAAATGGTGTATCAAAGATTTCAGCATAACCCGATGTCAGAGTTTAATATTTCCCTTTCAGAATTATTGGAGAAGAGAGAGATTGGGATTTTTTTCTACTTTGGATGTAAAAAATGTGTACATAAGGAATCCCAGGGATGCCAGATTCTTTGTTGTTCCCATGATCCATAAGTGTTTGGAAAATCCTCCAGGAGGCCCATAGTTTCAGGGGTAGGGGGTATCTCCAGAATGTAGGGATATTCTTAGATGGATATTTGAAAATGTATATCATGAAAATTCAATCACATATTAAAAATGGAAATAATTTTGTGATATTGTAGGAGAAATGCAGTGGGAAAAACAATTTTTACTGGGCTAGTGTAGATGTAAGGGCTCTCTATACCAGCATAAGTAGCACACAGGGTTTGGAAGCAGTATATAGCATGCTGGGGGAAGGCCTGAGAACAAATTACATCTTACAATTATTAGAATTTTCTCTCACCCATAATTGTTTTCAATTTGAAAAACAGTTTTTTGTACAAGGGAAGGCACAGCCATGGGGGCATCATATGCCCCATCCTATGCAGTTATATTCATGGCTTGTTTTGAAAATCAGTTTGTTTACAATACCAGGTTTTATTCGGAGAAAGTGATTACTTACAAACGATATACAGATGATTTAATATTCGTTTGTAGGGGTGAGATCAAGGAATTTGATGAATTTATGGTAGGGTTACAAGGAAACACATATGGTCTCAGTTTCACTTATAAAACACACAAGAGGGTGATACAATTTCTGGATTTGGAATTATATGTTGGGGAAAATGGAAAAGTTCAGTACAGGCCCTTTTGCAAAGAAACAGCAGGTAATACTTTTCTTTTAGCCTGGCTTTTGACAGTGCTCACCAGTTCTCCCATCTGGAATGGTTGCACCATTTACAACAATTGATTTCAGATAGGCATTAAAGGGCTGTCCTTGTGTGTGTGTATGTGTGTTTAACTGTCTGTCTGTGTATGTGTATCTGTCTGTGAGTCTGGGCTTATGTGAGTGGACAAATGTATGCATGTCTGCCTGGATATGTATGTGCATGTTTGTGTGTGTGTGTGTGTGTGTGTGTGTGTGTGTGTGTGTGTGTGTGTGTGTGTGTGTGTGTGTGTGTGTGTGTGTAGTATGGAAGAACAACCAAGCCAGGGCTAGCCAGCTGGCAGTGTGACAGCCTGTGTATCTGGGTGTGTAAGTGAAGGGTTCCTCAACTATAAGTGAGTGAATAGGTGCTTGTTTGCAGCTGCATGGATGCGTGCACGTGTCTAATAGAATGTGTGTGTGTGTGTGTGTGTGTGTGTGTGTGTGTGTGTGTGTATGCGCGCACGCACATCTGTGTATTTGTTGGGACCTGCCTATGCTATCACAGTACATGGGCTAATAGTGAAAACTCTAGCATGGCATGTCTGACAGTGCTGTATTTGGTTCAAAGACACTGTAATAAGCTGGTAATGAGGTGTTTCTCATTGCAGCTTCACCTTATCTCTGCACTGTAGATTGTTGTTGTCACACTGATTTAACTGCATACATATATTAGCCAATTAGCCCTGATGGCGAGAATCTCTCTAAATCCTAGGAAATACGTTCCATTTTCATAATAAATATTATTGATAGCTGGTATCTACTATTATAATTTTACCTGCATGCAACTTTTTAGCATTTAAGAAAAATAATTTGTTAGCAAGTCATATAACAATAAAATTGCCTTATCGGTATATGCCTTCATTCTGTTAGAGGGAGGTGAAAGCAAATGGTGTGATTTTGTAACTTTTTTAAAACAATACTTTATCCACTTAAATTAGAAACTATGGAGAGTTTGACCATATTAAAGTGTTGTTAGATGTTTTTGTGTTAAGACAAGCACTCAGTTAGGGTCTACTTAACGATGTCGAAAGCCGACAATATCACCACAAAATCAAAAGCGCAGAACATCATGCAGATAAACGGAAATCTCTGTAGGGGGAGATTTCTGTTTACCTCAATTTAGTGCGGTCTCAAAGTTGGAATATTTAGGTAGGGGGCTGTGGGGGGTGCAGGAGGGCTTACCCCCCTCCACCTACGCTAGTTAGTTTTTATTTTTGTTTGCTTTTTGTTTTTTAAGCGTTATTCGATGTTTTTCTACATCAATCACTAGAGGTCGACTTTTAGTGATTCGATGTAGTAAGATTTCGATAACATGATATAGACGCCTCAGTTACAGTCATGCATTTTTCATAACCGATAACAGTGAACAGTATCCTTCGTTAGAGCAATTGCCACATCATTTATATGTAAAAAAAACAACATTTTCAGATCACACAATGAATTTATAGGAACAATTATCTGGAAAAAGAATAAAAAACAGTAATTCAAGATTCAATCAAGCTTCATAACACAAGGCACTCACACATGTACACATACAGTAGTAAATGTATCTGCTTACCTAGCCTTTATTCTAACTGCAACCTGCAAACACTTGCACACACATTCCTCCCACAATGACAATATTTTCAGTATATCTAAAATCTTCAGTGTTTAAAAAAAGCACTCACCTTTACACAACCACAATTCTCACAGCACAGGAGTTGTCAATGTCCCAGCAAAAAATAACTTTCAGTCAAGAAACACAATACTAAACTTTGTTGGCACACATTGTGTGTGCGTGTGTGTGTCTGTGTGTGTGTGTGTGTGTGTGTGTGTGTGTGTGTGTGTGTGTGTGTGTGTGTGTGTGTGTGTGTGTGTGTTTGTAATACAAAATGCATTTATAATTTTCAAACTATGTCCATTATGAAAGAAAGTATATACAATGTATAACAGACAATAGCCTCTTCATTTTAAAAGCAACGATCAATGGAACAACAAAAAAATTATTATATGAATCAAAAACATTTGCTCAATATTCAGAATGGGCTTATGCCCCTGCAAAACATTTTGCAAAGTTAATAAAATCCTAGTGCTCTGATAGTGATAATGCAGATTTACTTACTGCCATTTGGAAATGCAAATTTTCTTTTCAATTATAGAATGCTCTTAGATCATGATCTAAGCTGCTAGAATATTATGTTTTTTTTTCCTCTGGAAATTTGCCATTCTCCATATCCAAAGTAAGAAACTGAGTTGAAAGATCTAAGAATATTGTTGTTTTTACAGTTTTGAAATTCTATATTGCCATAAACTGGCTATTCCTTAAAGTGTCAAATTGGAACAGTTTAAAGACATTGTTGTACAATATATTACTGAGTGCAACATTATATTACAAAACCATAAATCTTAGAATTGTTATTGTTGTATTTATAACCTATGGTTAGTATTATCATCCTGAGATTACTGGGTACTAGGATCCCCTTTTCCTTGTAGTCAGTCTAATATGTGGTTAGGTTTCTCTCCCTCCTCTAATGTGCTGAAGATAGGTTGTGATTTATGAATCTATGTGGCTCATCTAATTACTAAAGGGTTTGCATCTAGAAATAAAGAGGTTATAGTGCCCCTCTACTCGTCACTCATTAGACCCATCATAGAGTACAATGCCCCATTTGGGATGTACCTCACAAGACACTTGCAACAGCTGGAAAGACCACAAAAGTACCTCACCAAGAGGATTACCGGTCTCAAACATATGTCCTATGCAGTCCGACTGAAAAAACTCTGGCTGTACTCAGTGGCATATCGCTTACTCAGAGGTGATCTCTGTCTGACTTACAAAGCCATGTCCAACTCAGAATTGATGGACATGCTCCACCTAAAGTAATCCAAGTCATTGCAAGCCACGTGCTTTAGTGAGCTAAACCTTGCCACAACAATAAATAGAAAATGCTGGAGGGATAGATTCCTGTCTCAGAGACTCTCCATGCTTTGGAACAAAATTCCAGATTACATCAGGCAGAGCCCCTCACTAACACTTTTCAAGAGAAACCTTGATGAATGGATGGGTAACAGAAAATACTACCTATAAACCTATGAACCTATGAATCTTGCAACATTCACCTGTTGTGAGGGCTTATAGCTCCTCAAATTGGCAGTTGCCCTCTTTGCTTTCAGAAGGCCTGAGATCATGGTTGACTCAAAGATTAAGGTTTTTCACTAAATAATTCTTAATTTCTGTAGAGAGTTTCATTCTCATTCACCATCCATCATGATTTACAACTGCCAGTCAGATGTGGTTTAAATTTGTAGAACTCCTGACAAATATGAGACACTATTATCTTCTATTTATTTTTCTGTTCTATGTCATATTATTCCTCAGTATGTCTAATTTGCCCTTGACATCACACACAACCTATTAATTAAATTATTTTCTTTGTTGAACTGCTGTCAGCTTTTTTCTTTACATCAGGTTTTCTTGACAATTGATATGGTTTTACACACATATATTATACTCCTGTATCAGTTTGTTGTACATAGTTATAAGTGTTAATTTCTTTGATTTTCCTTTTATTGTGAACATAGCTATGCTTTGTTAAAGCTGATGTCATCTATATGTTGGCTCATTTGTTAATAAAGTATTCTAAAATTGTATCACAAAATATCACAAAACATTAAACAAAAATGTACTCTTCTAGAGTACTGTACAAAAGCTTCTGGATCTGACCATTTAATTAATTCAAATGGACCTTGTATTCTGGTTCATTATTATATACTGAAACTTCCAGAAAGATTTATTCATCATCATTAGAGTTTTTTTCCCCAGGACAATTCTTTACTTATCCATCCAAAAATGTTTTGCATCTAGAGAGTAGGCAAATGTGAGACTATAAGTACAAACATTTATACAGTTGTAAATAGTTTATCTTTATGTATTGTCTCTCTTCTTTCTTTTCTTTTCTTGTTTGCCTTTTATTACCCATGATTCTTCCTGTTTAGATACAACATCATTAAGACTGGTAGATAGAGGACATCTGCAAGCTATATGCAACATTTTCTTTTTCAACGGTGAATTTCCTCCTTATAAAATTATCCCTGCACAGACACATACCCATAAAACATAACTTAGATGTTTCACCAGTTCTGTACCACTGGTATGTTATTCACAACATTATGGGTATAGATGGTCTTGCAACACTCATGCAGTGAAAAGAGATGTATCTGTTTTATGAATGAATGGATGGCTGTTAATGATGAATTATATTAAAAAAATATGCAGAAATCCCAGCTTGAAAGGACTATGCAATGGCTTTTAGTGCAAGTTCATATAGTGAGAGTCGATATTGCTGAAAAACTTTTTCAACGCTTGTTGGCTTTCCCACTCCCTACAGTTGTTAGTTGTAGAGTTAGAATATATTAGCTAGGATGGTGGTGCAGTGGTTAGCGTTGTCGCCTCACAGCAAGAGGTTCTCCCGTTCGATTCTCGGCAAGAGCGCATTCTGTGTGGAGCCTGCATGTCCTCCCCACTGTCGAGTGATGTTTAAAGACATGAAGGTAGGTGCATGTGTGAATGGGTGTGCCTTCTTTGAAGGTTGGGCGTCAGGCTGGCAACTCGGCACCATAAAAAAATCCACTGCCAATCATTAGTGGACTGGAGTTCCATTGTGGCGACCAATAACAGGGAAAAGCCGAAAGACATTAGTTAGCTAGGATGGTCTAGTTCATAGGTTCATAGATAGGTACTTGGCTATTGGCTCTAGGGCCTATATAAGCCTAGCCAAAAAGTTCCCTGGTTTTCGCCACCCAAGAAAGTTATTTTCGTGCTCCCCTGTCGAGCAGAGCCACAGAGGTGATCCCCGGGGTGAATTTCCTATTTCCCATCCAATTGTCTAGATCCTTCTTAAAGATAGATAATGAGGAGCTTTGCTTGACGTGAATGGGTAGTCTGTTCCAGAGTATGGGGAGTCTCTGGGACAGGAATCTATCCCTCCAGCATGTTCTGTTTATTGCGGTCCCTGGAGCGTGTGGCATGGAGAGATTGGGGTTTCTTTAAGTGTAGCATGTCCATCAGAACTGGGTTTGACATGGGCTTGTACGTTAGGCAGAGGTCTCCTTCTGATTGTGATATGATGTGATGACTTTGATAATGGTCTTACTCTTTGCAAAAACAAACAAAAAAAATTACTCATTAAATGTGTTTTTCAGTAATATACTGAGTCACTCTTTGTGGACAAAATTAAATTACCTTTGCTGAGTTTACACAATTTTCATTTCACTTACCAGAAAAAGCCTTTAGATTCTGATTCTGAGAGAAAGTATTTCTTAGAAACTTTTGCATGTAAGTATCTTCAGATAGAAATGAGCACACACTGACCTCAGATGGGGACACTCATTTTGAACACTAGCAGTTCAGAAGCTGCACATCAGATGTGTATGATTACTATCTTAAATGAAAGAACATAGTCAAGTATTTAAAAATTAAGAGTAAAAAACAACCTGCTATTTACAGTTATGTCTTGCAATTTAGTGCTATACTGACTGACTTATTTTTAAAGTTAGTCAAATATTTTACAAACAAACTTTATATTACAGCCTATGAGGACAGCTTTCAACCACATTATAGCTTACCAGAGAACCCAATCAGAGAAGTAGATTTTCAAGTTACATGCATATTAATAAACTTATCTTGGCATATACTCTAGCAAGTTTTTATATGTCTAATAGAAGACTTGTATTCGGGGTCTTCATGACTAACCATCAACTTTCATGAAGGATGGTTTTTGTCAGCCAGTATTTGAGTCCTTCCAAAGTATCCTTGCAGTTTAGGAAGTTGGACGTAACATCAGTGCTGATCCGATCACTTTCTCTAGGTTTCAGGTCCTTTCTGTAAATTACAGCCTTATCTAAAGATTCCTCTCAATGACTTTACCACCTACTGACATCAAACAATGTGGTGTGTATGCTCTGGGATTTATTATATACTTCTTCCCTTGGTATAGTGGTACCATAATAACAAGTCTCGAATCCTGGGTTATGTGCTTACTATACAGAACCCCGTTATTTCAGTTAGTGGACATGTCAACACCACTGTAAGTCTCTTGTTGGGCACTGTACATAAAAAGCTCATTCATTATTGCTACTTTATTCTCTTAAAGCCTGCCCAGTGCCAGATACGTTCTCTCCACTTTAGTAAGTTTTCCAACATATGGTTCCCCTATTTCCCTCCTTAGATGAAATCAGCCTTTGTTTATTTTATAAATATCAAAGTGAAAAAATGATCACATTTAAACTTATACTTGTTCCTCTTTTCAGTAATATCCCTCCCATCATTAACAGAGACAGCTTCACATTTGTTTTTGTTTTTATCAGCTGAGTATCTAAAACATCCTTTGTCTCCATATCTAGTTTAGGCTAGTTTAGCTTTAACCATCTTGTTGCCTTTCTTCGGTCCCACATATAATTAACTGTGACATTCTCACCTTTGATGAGTGCACTATCCCTGTTAAAAAAATAACAGCAAAGCAAACATAAATAATATATAAATAGACAAACAAAAAATAAATAAACAAAATTAATTTTCTGGACAGTCCTCCTTCCTCCCTCTACTTATATGACTTTTTTCTTTGCTATTAATGTCCCTCTAACATGACAAAGGAACTGGACATATTTATTTCTTTTACATTTCTTACATATTCCCTTATGTTTATTTATTTGCATTTTGCTTACCAGAATGGTCCACTGGGCCATTAAGAACCTGTTTTCAGTGGAGGCCTTGGGAGAAAAGCTTCATCGTAACATAAACATAGACATAAAACATAATAATATATACAATGAGAATAAATGTGATTATATGACATAATTAGTTTCAAAAATACATACAACAAGATTAACAAGATTAACAGTTCACTGAATAGCAGATAACAAAAGTTAACAGACAGGTAAGTAGCCAAGTTAAAAGGTAACAGTGTGTACATTTTCTGAGAATCAGAATAGTCAGGTTATCTGTCAACATTATGAGATAACAGATATGACAGCCACAATATTATGGATTAGGCATACAAAGGCTAGTTTTAAAAGTGCAGACTTGGTACAGTTGCAGATTCACATGGAGGATAGATAGTGTCATAAGGAGATTTTGAAAAAAGGCAGGGATTTGAGTTGTTCTGATAGATAATGGTAGACTTTTCCAAGTTTTGGCTACTGTACAGGAGTAAAGAAGCTGACTGGGTGGTAAGTTTGATTTGTAGACCTGCAGAAGGTGCTGATTCATAGATCTGAGAGACCTTGTTGGATTATAGAAGGAAAAATAGAACTAAGGGCAGGGTAGTCTGATGGTTTGAAGATTATTTTGTGTGCAGCTGTACATTGCAGGTAGGTAAGATAGTGTGGTAGTAGCTCTAGCCATTTCAGAGAATGTAGAGCTGTGCAGTGATGGGTGGAGTATCTGGAGTTTCTTGCAAATTTGGCAATTTTGTTGTAGCATGTCTCCAGTTTGGTTTTCAGAGAGGAATTGAGGTTGGTGAGAAAAGGGGCACCATATATGAGTGAGGGTAGAATGTAGGTAGAATCAAGGACTTGTTTTGTGGAAGGGTTTAGGAAGTTATTATTTTTTAAAGAATTCCTAATTTTTGGTGAATTTTGCTAATGCGGTGTTGTATATGCAAATCAAATTTTAGATTTTCGTCTATAGTTATTTTTACAAGTTTGATGTGGCTGACAACCTTGATTACTGAATTACTTTGAGAATGTATGATGAACAGAGATTTGTCTAAGGGTGTAGTTTTCTTAGAGGTGAATAGTATAAACTTTGTTTTAATAAGATTGAGGGATAGGTGGTTATTGCACATCCAGTTTTTAGTGTAGGTGAAGGCTAACGGAGTTGTATAAAGTAGGTTGGGTATAAAATCAGCAGAATATATAACGGTCAAATCATCTGCATATTGAATAAATGATCCCTGGTATATAGATGAGGTGAAATTATTGATGAAAATGCTAAATAGGAGGGGACCTAGAACAGAACCTTAGGGAACCCCGGTAGAAGTGTTAAGATATGAGGAGGTAGAGATTTGTCATTTCACAGCCTGCTTCCTATCTGCTAGCTAACTAGAGAGTTGGGATAGAAGTAGAGGATGCAGGACAGTATAGAAAGCTTTGGAGAGGTCTAGGAAGAGGGAGGAGATGATGTTACCAGAGTCTCAGGCTTTATTAATAGTGCCCATGAATGATATGAGGGCAGTAGTGGTACTATGGCCTTGTCTAAATCCATGTTGTGCAGGTGAGAGGATTTGGCTGTGCTGTAGGAAGTAAAGTAGTTGAATATGTTTACATTTTTCCAGGATCTTGGAAACAGGGAAGAGAATGGCAATGGATTGGAAATCTGAGATATCAGAATTGCTGCCGTCTTTGTAAAGAGGGAGAATAAATGCTTTTTTTCCAAATTTTAGGGACATACAATTCTTGAACAGATCTATTGAGACGTAAACGGAGTGGAATGGCAATAACATCTGCAGGAAGTTTTAGATATTCAGAGGATATGTTGTCTGGGGCTGTACAACTAGGTTTGAGCTTGAGAGGTAGTCACTTTATTGTGGAGATAGGAATGGAAATTAGAGAGAAAGCAGGTTTAGAGTGGGTTTTGTGTTCATGGAAGGGTGTAAAGGAAAAGGGGTGAGAGGATACTTTTGAAAGTGTTGTATTTCTTGTACTGGGAGATGCTTGGGGAAAATTAGCATTCATATCAGCAATAGTATTGATAAAGAAAAAATGAAAGTTAGAGGCTATTTTTGTGTTGATTTGTCAGGGTGTGGACAAGTGTTGTGCTTTGTATTGGGATTTAGCAGTGATGTGATGAAATGTCAGAATTTTTTCTGGCTCCTTTTATTGTTGGACTAGAGTTTTATATAGTGCTCTTCTTTGGCTTTGTTGACTAACCTTTTTACCTGGTTATGAAGTTGTTTGAATTTTGCCAGGTTGGGAGGAGGGGTATTTAACAAGCAAGTTTTCCAAATGTTGTCTCTCATTTGCATAAGTTGTTTGGATTGCTTAGTCAGCCATAGGGCATGGATAGTTTTGATCCTTTTAGGTGAACATGAGCAAGGCTATCAAGTATTTCTAGAAATGTGGTGTTAAAACAGTTGACTGCCTCATCGAGAGGAAGGATTTTTAATATGTTCCAAATCATCTCTTTTAGTACTTATATGAAGATTTTAGGATTACATTTATTGTGGTTCCTTATTTGTTTATATTGATGTTGAAATGGATAGGTGGAAGGAGTTTGATGAATAAAGGTAGGGAGGTGATTATTGAGGGTGTTTGGCAGAGTATCAGCTGAGGATATTTTATTTGGGTCAGAGACTAGAATCCCATTGGGAATGGAGCCATTGACAATTAGCTGAGTAAAGTTGTAAAGGTTAATATCTGAAGAAGGAACGTCTGAGCAGCAATCTAGCCAGCTGATATTTACATCACCTAGGATGATAGTTTCATTTTTAATATTTGAAGAAATCCAAGCTAGGATATCTTCCAGTAAAGGTATATTGTTGTCTGGGGGTATGCAGAGAACTATAATATGCACTTTTTTACATTTATTCATTAGGAAAGTAATGAGAAATTCTGCATTGAAAAATTGTAAAATGGTATTTGTATATGGGGCTACATCATAGGTATTGGGGAATAATAGTGTAAATCCTTTTTTATGGGGCTTATCAGACCTTATAGTTTGAAACCCTGAGGGCAGAAATTTGGTATCTTTAATGTATGGTTTTAGCCAGGTTTCAATAGTATCTGGTTGGTTGTGTGCGATCCATGTGTGAAAGTCAGAAATTTTGTTATGAATACTTTGAAGGTTTACACTTACCATATATAGGGATTTTTTTTGAGTTTTCGCAATGGATGGACTGGTAGAAGTGGGGCAGGGGTTTGGATGGATGCCCACATAGGGGTAAGGTGGAGAATCGAGATGTAAAGAATAATATCTGTTGGTCATTCCAAAGACATGCATCTGGAGCATTTCTGAAAACAGGCTCAACAAATGATAAATAAATAAAATAAAATAAATAGTGGTGAATCTGGCAAGGTAGTTGTCAAAGTAGATGGGAGCAGTTTATTATTGAACCATGGTTTTTGTTTTGTAAATGTTATAATTTTAAATTTGTATAGTTAAAGGGGGATCATTTGATAGAGGCTAGGGGAGATGTCTATATATGAGTTGCATTGACTAAATAGGGGTGCAGTGACAGTGGAGTATATAGGTGGCAAGGGAACAGAGTTTGGAGTAGACAGGGATGTGAAAGAGAATCATAACTCTCAACCATACAGAATTCCTCGGCATTTACTGGTTTTGAGGGCAATATAACAGAGTGCCATGAATTCCTGAGTGGCCCTGTTAATTCCTGAATTTCCTGGATTTTTTTATTCAATTTTTTTTAAGAGAATTTGTTGCTGATGGCATCACATGCAGGGACGTGCATTATGATGTCAGCTTCACAAGGTAGACTGCCAGCCTATTGGAATTTGGCTGAGGGCTCGAAGGTGTGTTTAATCTCTGTGTTTATCTTTTTCATACGGTAAAGTGGTTCCAGCAGTCAGCAGATCAGAGTCAATGAATGGAGCTGTGGAGAGATTGCGTCTCAAGCAGGCAGCTGTATTTTGCTTTAATTTAAATTAGTTAGAGCAATCAAGCCATTCATTAATTAAGTGCAGCAGTCGAGCTGCAGAGTTGGACCGGCCCACAGCATACCTGTCAACCTTATGTCTCCAAAATGAAGAACACTACCCTACATCTCATAATGTAGAACAAATGTGAAAATGTGGAACACTTACTAACAGGCATAAGCTGTTACTAACAGCTTACTTGCAACTTCAACTAAGAAGCTCATACGATAGCTGAAATGTGGCATATTTTTAATTATATAATGGTTATTTTAATGAATTAACATGATTCAGCTCTATTTACCATGGGTATCAGTTAAAAAATTGCTGACACTGAATGAGTGACGAACCCTTTCAATGTACGTGAACTTTTTAAGACCCTTATACATCTGACATTGCCTAGAGGTGGTTTGAAAATTAATGAACTATAGTGTGAGAAATCATGAAATGCAACAAAAAATAAATAAATAAATAAGTAACATCAAGTATTTCCTAGTGAACAGCATGACTGGATAAACTAATGCCGAAATTCACATTTTCATTGGTGTACCCCTTGCCAACTATGACCTGCAGGTGTTTGCGTCACAACAAGAAGTAGGATCAATCACCTAAAATGAGGAACTGCTGACACATCACTGGTCAGTTTAGTGAGGTGCTGTGTTGTTTTATGGTCTTAAAGACATCATTAAGGACCTGTTCCCTAGTGACAGTAGGAAGAGTTATATTTGATGATATTTCTCGAGGGAAGTTTCCCGCAAGTAATGCAGAGTCACACAGGTAAATGCAGCAATGATAGTGATAACTCAATATGCAGGCACTAAACGTTAATACTATGATGATAATCTGAGAAGTAATACACTATCACAGTGACTAACCCAAACAATCTCATAACACTATCTACAAATGTGGGGAGATGTCAGTAAATATTGTAAATATTTAATTAGTAACATTTGCTGATCACCATGCCATATTATTATGCTAGACAGTCAATTAAAATAATTGGTAGGGCTTAATAGTTTCTAATAGAGATAAAAGCTAAATGATAGAAGATTTAAACTAAGATCAGTTAGCACAGCTATTTGCTATACTATTAAGAGATTGCTAGTACAATCGTGCATCAATTCACAATTCACTTTCAAGAAGCCTAGACAGCTTGCTGCAGTAGCTAAGTATTCTAACAATTCATTTGTAGGAAACAGTAATTAGCGAAAAGTAATACGAGCCACAGCACAAGTTATAATAGTACAAACCATGAAGAATATTACAATTGGAAAATTAATGGTGTCTAGTACTTACAGGGCAAGCACACACTGGCACGGATAGTTAAGGGCACAGTAAATTTATCTGCAGTTGGCTTTTCCCATTTGTTTTTAAAAAAATGGTATCCTGGTAAATAACCACTACTCGATAATTCCAGATGGAAGGTAGAAGATGGAACAGAGGAGTGGGCAGAGCAGGAAGTGGAGTATATCACAGATCTGATGAAGCACTTATAGAAAAGGGCGTGAAAGTGGTTATCTGGGTTTCAGCTTTGGTTTACGGTTTTATTTTCCTTCTTTGAGTAAGATAATTGATTTTATACAGAAACGGCCATGCTTGACTGGTGGTTGACTGGTTGGATTTACTTCTATTTTTGAATAAATTCCAAAAAACTTCATTTTCTTCACAATCCAAAAATGTTGGATTGTCTCTTCAGTTTTATAGCTATTACACATTCTTTCTTCTATCATTTTATATCTCATGTTACTTTTCACTAGCATTTTTGTTCAACACTAAACACCACAGAAAATAATTAGATTTGAAGACGATTAAAATCTTTCCTGTCTTTTCCTTATTGCTTTCTTGTATCCATCCCACAAGGATCAAAACAGTTTTTCTCTTTCACGATTATTATATCATTTTTTCATTTCTATTTCTACTTTTATTTATATCAGATTTCCATGTCTTTATTTTTCTTTCATATTTCTTCTCTTCCACCCCCAGATTTACTAATCTTCCATGCAGGACTAGCTTAGTCCTGCACGGAAGCGCCTGTTTAGGAGCAGGACGGCAGCGCCATGCATCTTAATAAGGCACGCTGCCCGAGCTCCTAGGCTTACATGGAGCATGTCCTCATATCCCCAACAACAGTCCCCCATGTGTACAACAGCAACAGTACATATACATAAAATGAAGAAACCCTTTTACTGTTTTATTTTAAAAATCCGAGTGAAACTAATCGTAGGTGCACGAGTGTGTCCATCGCTTAGCTACAGTTAAAGCAGCTTAAAAGGCTGAAGAGGATAACAAGGAAGATATATGCAAATAAAGCAGCACAGCAATAGTGTAGTGGGCAGACCATTCGCCTAATGAACAGGCATTCCAGTTCGTGTCCCAATGCAGCACAGTCTATTTTACATGGCAAAGCACGTTATAACCAATATTTTTGTTGCAAAACCTACTAAATAACATATATTTATGAGCTTGAGTACTGCAGGAAATGCACATGTGAAGTGTCAGTGTCATAATGAATAAGGCACTAGTAAGCAGATTTAAGCACAAATAAGCAGTAGTAAGCATATGTAAGCACTAGTAAGCGTGTTTAAGTGCGTTTGCATGGGGGTAAGCACTGCCTACATGGATTTAGCAATTTAGAAGCTGAGTATAAGAAACTGTAACCTGAAGATAGCAGTGCTTACCTCCACGTAAACACATGCAAATCCACTTACAACTGCTTTAAAGTGCCTTAATCACTCTGTATCCAACAGCCCATGCTCTGCCCAGCAACAAAATAAACAGCCTCTGCAAGGCTCGAACCCAAGACCCTGCACACTACAGTTGTTAACCACTAAGCCATCATAGCAGTACATAAGATTGAGGTTTTAACAAACAAATCCTTACCACAGGAAAATCAAACTGAACATGTGAAAGGAATTTATGTACAGTGTGATGTTGTATAACCTGCTACATAACATAAATATGTGAATTGGAGTACTGCAGTAAGGCCAGATTTGAGGTGTCATTGTAATAAAGCGTTAAAGTCCCCAGGACCCCATACAGTGTACGTACACATTAATCATGGATACCAGACACATATATACGATGTAACGAATAATAAATCAATGCCAAAAGGAAAATATAATGCAAATTAAATATTAAGCAACGCTAACAATGCACAGCTCAGCTTAGTTGGTGTAAGCAATGTTTAGGCTGGCTAAAGTCCCCAGGACCCCATACAGTGTACGTACACATTAATCATGGATACCAGACACATATATACGATGTAACGAATAATAAATCAATGCCAAAAGGAAAATATAATGCAAATTAAATATTAAGCAACGCTAACAATGCACAGCTCAGCTTAGTTGGTGTAAGCAATGTGTAGGCTGGCTAACTCAATCTGCCCAGTGGTATACCCCTTTAAGCAATGCCAACATTAGGTAAGCAAGTGTGCCCATAGCTTAGCCTTCTCAAAACCGTCCAATCACAGGAAAGTGTGGGAAATTGGGTGCATTTAAACCCCACAGACGCAAATATTTCCCATAACTGGTTGCAGCTCCCTACTGTAGGCAGAATGGCTGGAGTTGGGGAAGGCACTCAATTTAGAGTGCAGCGCTGGGGCATCCAGGAGTCCAAATTCATGGTATGGCTCCTGGTAAAACACCATGAGCAGAGACTACTGCAGGGCCAGTACCAGGGCTCTTAGTATAAAGTGGAGGCCTGGGACAGTCTCGCCCATGACCTCACCAGTGCCACTGGTATCCCCTGGACTGGTGAGCAGGTCAAGCATCACCATGCTGACCTGAAGCGGCAGAGGAGGGAATCTCTTGGAGCAGTGGATCCAAGACTCAAGGCAGATGGCCGTGCCCCAGTACTAAGTACACATTCTACTATGTAGATAATGATTGCCTAGCTTGTGTATACTATGGAAAGGTAATGGCTAAATATCACTGTATTTCTCCTACAGCTGCAGATGAGTGGGCTGCGAACCAGCAAGCCCATGCTGCTAGGCTGCAAAGGCTGCGTTGCGAGGCAGGTTAGTAATAATCTTGCAGGTACTGTCATAACAAATACATATAACAGTTCTAGAAAGTGTTGTACCAGTATAAAAATGTATTGTGTATGGGATGTACTGAATAAACTAGACAATATGGCAGGAAGCCTGTCATATAGGTTGTGTGTAAATAAAGGTGTAAGACATTGTGAATAAAGGTATAACCCCTGGAGTGCTTGTGTACATTCTGCTGTCATATGTTGTTGTGCTGTATTCTATAAATAGTACTGTTGTATTAAGCAGTGTTACCCACACTGTTGAACGCAGATAAAATGTATAGGAAGTTCAGTATAACAATGTTGGAAGTCCCATGAGGTCAGTCATATTGTACAACTGAGGGAGACTTAGAAAACATTGGAATGCTGCACACCAATTCCCTGATAGTGCAGTGTACTGTGATGTCAACTGTAATATTTTTACCACACACAGCAGGGGTTTGAATCCCAGGAGTGGTAGTAAGTTGTATGCATAATCATACCCCACAACTGTACAGAGTTTGTGAGAATGGTCAGATAGAAAGCTGTATGCATAATTAGACCCAACAACTGTACAGAACTTGCTAGAATGTTCAGATAGTAAGCTGTAAGCATAATCATAACCATCAACTGTACAGACTGTGGCAGAATGTTCAGGTAGTAAGCTGCATGCATAGTCATACCCCTCAACTGTTCTGATCTGTCCAGCATGTCCAGATACATGGCCCAAATCTGCAGCCCAGTAACCTGTTCCCCTGCCAAATCAGTGTGATGATCCAAGAAATGTAAGCAGCTTTTATTGACATATAACTGATAGTCAGACCTGTACATAGAGAATGTATATGAAAGAAAATCTGTCATTGTAGCATTTCACCCAAAGTGTATGACAGCTATTCTCAAAATATGTCACATTAACACCTGCATCCTATCAAGCCTTGACCAGAGTGTGTGCAATAACAGATTGTAAGGTATGTGTATAACATCAACATGGAATCTAGGAGTATGTGTAGAATTTGTCAGGTAGTGTTAACAGTGATTTTCTCCACAGCTATAACAGGTAAGAGGTGTACACTATACATAAGACACAGTCTACGTAGATACTTATCTACAAACATACCATTGTACAAAGTAAGGACACTGGGTAGTGTAATAATACATGTAAAGGACAGATCACTGCAGTGACTAAGAAAGTTGTAAAAACTACAGGGATATATTAGTTGTTAATTGACCTCTCTCTCTCACCCCACCATATGTGCTACAATAATCTAATTACACACCTCAATGAGTATGTGTACACTCCAAACTTTTGTTGGGACATATGTCCGATTGGTTTACAAATATTCACATTTGGATCTATGCATGTGCTATGTTAAAATACTCCCGTATTGGTGGCCTGTTGCCATCAATGAAACCTGCATGCTGTTGTAATGGCCACTGTTGTCCCATATATGCATGTGTTCTGCTCGCCCTGCAACTGTTGTAAATCTGGTGTCTTGGGTTAATGAGAATACCTACGCATGCTGTTATAACTAATCCTGAATGCTGTTGACTATTACTAACTGATATCTTTCTTAAAACTGCAACACCATAGCTCAAATGGGAAGGCCAGTTCCAGTGGACCCACCTGTCCCACCTCAGCTGGCCATGACACTGGGCACCAGTACGTCTGGGGCCCAGATTGGGACCTCCTCCTCCGTTGGCCCTGCACCACCTTCGGGTGGAACCACCACAGGGGATGGGGCTCGGCCCCTCCCGGGAGCGGTGGCAGAGAGGTACCTGTCACCCGCCATCAGGTCCGGGTCGTGGTGCGTAGCGATCTCGACAAGGAGATTCGAGACAAGCTATGCCAGCTTGAGGTCCGCATGGCACAATTAGAGGGTGAGCCTGCCCCTCCTACCCAGCCACCAGCACAGCCATCTTTGGGGCAGTGAAGGTGCAGTGGTGACTGCCCATGGGTGTGGACCTCAGTACCACTGTTTTCATTTGCGGGCTCATGGGCTTGCGACTTCCAAACACCCCTCCCCATTCAAGGTGTTTACTCCTCACATGTGTCATATACCGCCCCCATATGCATCTTGTTTGTCTTATATGTTAACTTACCCAACCTACCTCCCCAAATATACCTACTACCCCTCCCCAACATCCCACTCTCACCTGAAAAAATAAAAAAGGGCAATCTGTTCCCACAAAAAAATCTCTTCCCATACATAGCTGTCCATTTTGCACACGTGTCCACTGCACACATAATCCAGTCTAATTGGCATCACAATGAATTATTATTGTCCTCACCCCCACCCAGGGGTTTGAGTGCCCAAATCTTCTTTTTCTTCTTTTGGCTGCTCCCGTTAGGGGTTGCCACAGCAGATCAACTGTTTCCATTTCTTCCTGTCCTCTGCATCTTGCTCTGTCACAACAACCCCCTGCATGTCCTCTTAGGCCTCCCTCTTTTCCTGTTACCTGGCAGCTTCATCCTTAGCATCTTTTTCCCAATATACTCAACATCCCTCCTCAGCACATGTCCAAACCAACGTAATCTTGCCTCTCTGGCTTTGTCTCCAAACCTTCCAACCTGGGCTGACCCTCTAATATACTTATTCCTAATCCTGTCCATCCTCGTCACACCCAGTGCAAATCTTAACATCGTCATCTCTGCCACATCAAGCTCTGACTCCTGCCTTTTTGTCAATGCCACTGTCTCCAACCCATATAACATAGCTGGTCTCACTATCCTCTTGTAGACCTTCCCTTTCACTCTTACTGGTACTCGTCTGTCACAAATCACTCCTGACACTCTTTTCCACCCACTCCATCCTGCCTGTACTCTCTTCTTCACCTCCCTTCCACACTCACCATTACTCTGAATTGCTGATCCCAAGTACTTAAACTCATACACCTTCCCCACCTCTACTCCCTGCATCCTCACCATTCCTCTATCCTCCCTCTCATTCACACACATATATTCTGTCTTAGTCCTGCTGACCTTCATTCCTCTTCTCTCTAAAGCATATCTCCACCGCTCCAGGGTCTCCTCCACCTGTTCCCTACTCTCACTACAGATCACAATGTCATCTGCAAACATCATAGTCCATGGGGACTCCTGTCTGATCTTGTCTGTCAACCTGTCCATCACCATTGCAAATAAGTAACGGCTCAGAGCTGATCCTTGATGTAATCCCACCTCCACCTTAAACACATCCATCACTCCCACCGCAGACCTCACCACTGTCACACTACCCTTGTACATATCCTGTACCACTCTTACATACTTCTCTGACACTCCCGACTTCCTCATACAATACCAGAACGCCTTTCCAAATCTACCTCCAAATTCAGTGTATATGCACAGCTGTTGCTGTAGAAGAAATGGGCAGCTATAAACCTTCTCTACACCCTTCCTGCACATCCCTGGCTATTTTCCTACTGTCTTTTCCTCTTTGTGCCCCTTTTTTCACCACTTTCCTAGCAACCTCTTTTTCTTTTCTTTTAAAGAAATTAGCGTGGGGGTAAGCGGGAGTAAGCACTTTTAAGCAGCAGTAAGTGGGTTTAAGGCTGTTTGCATGGGGTTAGGCACTGCCTACACATGTTGAGCAATTTAGAAGCTGAGTGTAAGAAACTGTAACCGGAAGTTAACAGTGCTTACCTCCGAGCAAACCCACGCAAACCCGCTTATAACTGCTTTAAAGTGCCTTAATCACTCTGTATCCAACAGCCCGTGTTCTGCCCAGCAACAAAATAAACAGCCTCTGCAAGGCTCCAACCCAGGACCCTGCACACCATAGACAAAGTGATTTACCACTAAGCCATGCCAGACATACATAACCCTGATACACATGAAAGAAAACAAAAGCTGGATAAACGCCTGGTATACACCTCAAGCGAAAAAAATGAAAAGACCAATGGTTAGACCACAGCTGAAGATAAAAATGGAATAATCCACGTCAGGAAATAAATCACTTGCAGCTTCACAGTAGTGCCCTTTATAAAACCAAAAGTTGTAACTGAGATGTAGTAGTCAAGGTAGGAAACGGTTCACTTGCAGTTTCACACCACTTTATTAAACAAGAGTAAGCACTTTCGCGATCTAAGTCAGCTGATCGCTTCTTCAGACTCATAAAACAGTTAAAACATTGGTATTTAAAATATGGTTCAACCAATGAAAACACATATAGAACTATGACATAGACTAATTAAAATTGCATACATCAGTACATTAATTTGCCTTATATTCTGCATAAGATGAAATAAAATATACATATAACAGACACATTTTATGTAATAATCCATATTACTTAATGTTTTAGTGGTCTGGATTTTAAAAAAGGTTTCAAGGAAACAGCATTGTTCAATCCAGGAGACCTATCTGCCTGAAGTAGTAAAATCCATCTTTGTTCGGCTTCCTCTACCTTATTCCTTATATCACCTCCCCTCTTACTTTTATTTATTATTTCTAAAACCATGAAATTAAAAATATGTTTCCTATCTTCTTCTTCCACATGTTTTGCTAAAGCACTTGTGTCTTTTTTATTTCTTATATCTCTAAGGTGTTCAAGGATACGTTCCTTTAGACACCAATTGGTTTTGCCTATATAAAAGGCATGACAGACAGTACAGAAGCTGAAATAAACCAAATTTTGTGTTCTGCAGTCAGCATAAAAATCTATATCAATTATAAATCCTAGTGTAGGATGTTTATATGTAGATTTATTATATAAATAGTCACATGCTGTACAATTTCTGCAAGGAAAAGTCCCCTGCCTATCAGATAGGATCATTCTTTCATTGTTTCTGGATTTATAACAGAGTTGCCTTTTTACATAACCCTGATGTTTTCAAAAACATATCATCCAGCTTAGTCATTAAACAGTACAGAGAATGTATTCTAACATTTAGATGTGTGTGTGTAAATATATTAATATCTAAACAGATACAACATATCGATATATGTAGATATATATAAATAAATAAATATATATATATATATATATATATATATATATATATATATATATATATATACATATATATATATATATATATGGGTCTACTTTATTTGGTTGAATTTCACTTCACTGAAAGCTCATTTGACTGAAAGCTCATTTGGTCGAAAATGAAATATAGCCCCTGCCCCACTGCAGTGTGACTCTGGAGTGAAAATATTAAGTAAGGGGGATGTGGGGGCCACAGCCCCCCACATAATTTTAGTGTATTCACTGTTATATGAAGGTGTATCCATTAAAAATCAATTGATATATGTATATATGTTCGGTAAACACTATTTGCAAAACATGGGGGGCTATGCCCCCACACTCTCCCTTACTTAATATTCTCACTCCAGGTTCACACTGCAGTGGGGCAGGGGCTATATTTCATTTTTGACCAAATGAAATGCGACTAAATGAGTTTCCAATCAAATGAGCTTTCAGTGAAGTGGGCGGCCTGAAATCATTTTCGACCATCTTTCCTCATTCCTCTCAATACTTTTTTACAGTTTGTTCTGCTACCTTTTTTATCTTCTTTACTTTGCATACAGTCGCTCTTACATTTTTCCATACACATACTATGTATAAGTCTTATCGGTTTATTATCAAAATGTTGAATCTCACAACAAAATCAATTCAATTGCTTGAACTGGAATTTTGAATTTAGTTACGTCACTTTTACAGAATATTGGAAATCATCACCTTGACATCCGCATTTGAACTTATTCAAAATGTCAGAAGGGGACATAAGACCCTCAGGCAGTTGTGCTGAAGCTGCCATAGGAATTGTATGGCACATGTTTTTACAGTTTTGAAGGGGGGCAAGCTCCCCTGCACCCTCTACACCCCCTGCATATTATATATATACCAACTCCGAGATCGCACTACAGTGAGGGAAAAGGGTAAATTTCCCAAACCCACTGTAGTGCCATCTGTTAAGCAGGACACTGATCCCATATTAGGAAATGTACACTACCATTCACTAATGTGGTTTCAAACATTTCCGGATTACCATTACAGAAAATAGAAAACATGCATTCCAGTTTCACACAAGTGCCATTTCACATTTTGATAGCAAACCCTTTCATCTATATTCATAGGTTCTTGCTTATATCTTAACTGTCATTTTCATCCTTTATTACATTCATTGTTCTCTCATTATATCTCAGTTTCTTACATAAAAATAGATTACCTTTTTCCAGCTTTCATATATTTATCTAAATGTCATTTATTCCATTTTTTATATCATTTTTTCTCCCTCTTCAGGACTCCCCCTCCACTGTTTTTCAGAAATTAATTTTTTCCTTATTATGTGACACTTTTTCCATCTTTCATTGATCCTTCTCTATTTTCAAGATGTTTTTCACTTTTCCTTTTACACCATCTACCACTTTGTTAAGTTTTTAGAAAATGAGTTTGTCATCATATGATCTTCCCACAAATACTCTCTTTTGTTTTAAGACATTTCATTCCTGCATTTTTTGTGTCAAAGTTTTTTACTCCTTTTTCTACATCTGCATTTTCTCCTGCTGTTTCCAATACATCCCTGTGATGTGAAAAGATGGCTTCTCTAATTCCATCTTTTATTTCTCTCATGTTCTCTGTGTTAAGTAAATCAGTCTTATAAGTATATTCTCTCCTTTTACCTATTCTTAACCTAACATTATTTTTAGTTCTTTCTTCATTTGTACATCTTGAATGATTTTCATTTTTTCATTTCTTAAATTACAGTTAAAGTCACCTTCCAACATAATGAACATTTTTACTATAACATAACTTTAAATTTCCTCATTTTTCTTTCTTTCATTTGCATTTGAATATACACACACTACCATAGAACAGGCTCCCCATCCACGTGAAGCAGAGATCCCCCTAACCATATACAAGTGCAACTTGGACAATTGGATGGGAAGCCAGAAATTCATCCCTGGTGTGGCACCTATGTCTCTAATGCAAGCAGGTAACCTGTAAAAGGTTCATCTCCCAGGCCCATGCTTACACTTATCAAGGGTATCAGAACTTGTCAGACAATTGGGATGCATGGCTAGGCTTAAAAAGGTACTTGTGGTAATTAGCCTAGTAAACACCTATGAACCTATGAACCAGTAGTTTAAACACTTTCTGATCCTTTCATAAATCACACTCTAAAACTGCCCCTGCTACCACAACCATTATATCTAATATTTTAATGTCTTTATTTTTAATAATAGTAGCACGTATCACTCCCTGTAGTCCACACTTTGCCTTTCCACATCATCACAAACTCCACCCTTTTGCTTTTTTGTGTACATCTTACATATTTATATATGGTTTTACTGCAGTATTTTGACACATCATAATGGTGACAGCAAGAATGTCAACCACAAAATATCGACATATGCAGAAGGTCAACAGTTGTGCTAGATCAACAATCCCCGGGTGAGGGGAATGTTCCATTTCTGTGGGGATTGTGTGATCTCAAAGTTAATATATATATATATATATATATATATATATATATATATATAAAATTAGGAGTGGGTTTGAGGTGCAGCGGAGGCTTTCCCCTGTAAAAAATGATGTTATTTTCTTTTTTATTGGTTACATGTGGCAAGGGTTTTATTCACATACGCTCTGTTGACTGTCAGTGTTTAACTTGTTGACATTTTTGCTGTTGACGTGGTATTTGACAAGATGTAGCAATCATATCTATATATATATATATATATATATAAACAGAATAACTCTGCATCATTCTTTTTCACTTCATTCAAACATTCCCATTCTCACATCACTCTTCATGCAGTTCACACTAGTGATGCTATACTAACATTATCATTTCCCTTTTTGTGGTTTTTAATGCATCTTTGGCTTCTTTTTTCTTTTCCTCATTCATCCCCAGTAAAACCTTCCACTCCTTTTTTCCTAAGTGCTCCTATCTACCCCTTTTGTACTCTACAGCAAATACCACAATCTATTTTCCGTATCCATGCCCTTTTCTTTTTCATTACCTAATTTTTGATCTTCACTTAATGTATCGTTTCCTTTATATTCACCTTGTAGTTCCTTACCCGCAGTCCCTTCCTTTCATTCTTCTCCTCCACCCTTTATTGAGTTAAGAACTGGTTCTTGCTTCTCATTTTCCTCACTTTCTCTTTCTTCATTAATCAGCTGATAATCAAACCAAAAATGTTCTTCACTTCCACATTTCAAACAACGTACTTTACGGTATGTTTCTTTCTCTTGGAATACCCAAACTCTCCATATTATCTTATTATCTTCTTTTTGTACCAGCCTGGATTAAATGTGATCCTTGCCCAAAGGAAATTAAATCAAAAGCATGTTTTCTGCTGTCGCCAGTATTTAACACTCCACTTCCCCATTTAATAGTATCCCATTACTCATATTCTGCAATTTGTCATTTTCTAGATGTTATTAAAGTTATGTAAACTTCCCATTCCCTAGTGCATTCATTTATTTATTTATTTTACATTTGGTTACCGTCTGGACACAAGTCCTTTTTCAGTGGAGGCCCAGGGAGAATGGCTCCACATATAACATAGATTATTGTAGTACATTACACAGGTAAAAAAAGTCTTTCGGCTTTTCCCGGTTAGGGTTCGCCACAGCGGAACTCTGGTCCGCTAATGATTGGCAGTAGATTTTTATGTGCTGGCTTGCCGGGCCTAACGCACAACCTTCAGTGAAGGAACGCCTATTCATGCATGTTGACACACAGAAGACGCTCTAACTGAGAATTGAACGTGCAACGTCTAACTGTGAGGTGACAATGCTACAGCAGCACCACCACCGCAGTATGTAGTACACTACACAGGTACAGACTAATATTACTATACTAATTACATAGAATAAAACTAGGATAATAATACTTGACACTATACACCTACTAAAGTTCAGCTCGAGAAGTGATACACTATTCAGGTACAAGAATGAAACTCCTTAAACTAAGCAATCAAATAACATTCAGCATGATGTAGTATTATAATTGTATAAAGTATACACCAAGTGTCTATACTAAGAATATGCAGTAACTGTTCAGACGTATTAGGATTGAGACTTGCTAGATAAAGAGAGGTTCAGTGCTAGAACATATAGTAGGAGTGTTTACTCTGTGTGAGCAGGTAGGAGAGGAAGTTAGACTAGCCAGGAGAGTCACAGTTACAGATCCAATTAGCTTGTAGGTGTGTTTTTAGATATTTCTTAAATTGAGCTAAGATTGTTGAGGCAGATATATTAGAGGGCAAAATATTCAATTTTTTGACTATAAAAATTGAATAGATGGAGATTCCTGCAGAGTTGTTGGCTTTAGTGTCTTGACAGAGAGATTTGTTAATGGAACGTAATACACTGGAACTTGAGTAAGGATGAATAAGGTTTTGTATTGCAGGGGTTTTGTCAGGGTGGTAAAGAATTTTATGAGTTAGTGTAAGCTGGTTGTAAAGGAGAAGATAGGGAAGTTAAAACCAGCTGAGTTATTTAAGGGCTGAGTCTAGTTATATCTGATTTTCTAGGATTGGTGACGATAGGGTAGGCATATAGAAGTGTAGAGATGAGACGTGTTTGTGCAATTTTAACCCTGGCGCTATTAGTGAGGAATAGTTTATTTCTATGTCTCAGGACACCCACTCCTCTTACCTGGACCTACTTGACTCCGTCAAGGTACCCTTTCACACCCTGGTCTTGGTTCTCACCAACAAGGGCAACCACTGTACTACTCCCATAGTATGTTCTTCCCTGTGAGATCAGATCATTGGCCTGTCTCATTCGAAGTTTCTATCCCACTCAAACCTTCACAGTCATAATCAAGCTAAAAAACTTCTCAAAAGCTGACTACAACCTCCTAAGGGAGGGTATCAGCTGGTTCACACCACTCCCCCTTAGATGATGCAGACAACTTTGCTGAACAGTATGCCAGTGCAATATACAAGCACCTGTACAACTGCATGGACTCAGCCATACCCAACAGAACCAAAATATGCTCCTCAAGGAAACACAAACCTGTCTGGTGGACATTCTCTATCAACAGACTTTACAACAAAAGGAAGAAACTGTTGTCCAAGGGTAAAAATGAACAAATTCCATATCAGAAAAACTCCCTCTTCCGCCTCAACAAGCAAATTAGATCACTAATGAAAACTTCCAAAGTCATTTATGAGTTGAAACTAGCCTTCAAAACAAAGGGAAACCATAAGTCCTTCTTCAGTTACTCTAGCAACCTCTATGGCAAAGCACAAGTTTGTTCCAAACTAGTACTTAATGGTGCTACTTTCACTGATACTGCTGACTTAGCCAACCTGCTAGCTGATAGGTTCAGTGCACACTTCACCCCCTTATCACCCTCCAAAGGCCCAGTCAGCATCCCCGATACTTGTCCCATGCCTCACATCTCCATAGATCAAGTGTTAAAGGCCCTATCCAAGGCAAAGAACACAACCTCCATGGGACCTGGTAATATCCCAGACTGTAGTCTGCACCATCTCCAGCAAGTACTAGCTTTGCCATTGAGCACCCTATTCAACCACAGCCTAATTACAGGTTTCATTCCAGCAGAGTGGAGAACCGCCATTGTCATCCCCTTCCACAAAGGTGGGGCCACTAGTAATACTGACCTGAGAAACTATGGCCTCATTAGCTTGACAAGTCTGATCTGTGAAGCTATGGAGCATATTATAATGGATCTCATAAACAAGAACATAGGCAATCTCCAAGCACTCGACCCCACCCAGTTCGAATTCATCAAGGGAAGATCTTGCCTGTTGAACCTAGTTGACTTCTTTGAAACTGTCACCAAGGCCGTGAAAGAGGGAAAGTCAGTGCATACAGCTTACCTTGACTTGGCCAAGACCTTTGACACAATCCCCCACTCAGGCATCATTGAAAAGCTAACACAACTTGGCGTAAATCTCAAGAGGTTGGTGGCCAACTGGTTCATCGGTAGGACCCTCAAAGTCAATATAGGCACCTCCATCTCTAATAGCCGACCTATCACTAGTGGAGTTCCCCAGGGATCTGTCCTAGGACCCCTACTGTTTGGCATCTATTTCTAAGAGGTCCAGGTAAAGACAAAAGGCCTGTAGCTGCCTAAGTTTGTGGATGACTGTAAGTTGAGTGCTGTCATTGACTCCCCAAATGATGTTAACATACTGCAAGAGGGTCTCACAGCAACTAACGACTGGTGTCAAAGTCATGGCCTCAAGCTAAATGCAAAAAACGTATCATTATACCATTCAGCAAGAACATGACCCCTGTTGATTACCACATCAACTGCAACCCCCTAAGCACACAATCTGTGGTGAGAGACATGTGCATTCAGGATATAACAACCTCACATTTGACCATCATGTAGCGGCAGTGGTCAGAAAAGCCTTTTTACTTGGTTCAGCACATAAATAAAGGGATTGCATCCAGAAAAAGGGAGGTTATTACTTCTCCATACTCATTAGACCAGTAATTGAGTATAACACCCCATTTGGGATGTACTTCTCCAAACATCTGCACCTACTGGAAAGGCAACTGAAATACCTCACAAAGAGAATCTGTGGCCTCCAACACCTGTCCTATGCAGAAAAGCTCAAATCACTGTCGCTCTACTTGGTATGGTACAGATTGCTCAAGGGTGATCTGTGTCTTGCCTACAAGGCAGTCTCGGACCCTGCCCTACTATAGATGCTCCATATCTGTAAGTCTAACTCCTCATGCACTACCCATTCAAAAGGACTGAATCTAATATGCAACATCAACAAAACCTGCTGGAAAGACAGGTTTGTCTCCCAGAGACTGCCTTGTCTCTGGAATAGACTTCCCATACACGTCAAACAGAGCACCTCAATGACCCTCTTCAAGCGCAACCTTAATGAGTGGATGGGAAACCAAAAATTTGCCCCAAGAGTTCCACCTGTGTCCTTCATTGACAGGGGTGACAAGTGCTGACTGAGGTTTCTTTTTGGGGATAAACTCTTGGCTATGCTTGGAAGGACCCCAGGGCCATTAGCCTAGTAACCTCCTATGATACTATGATCCTATGATGTGTCTAAGGTAGTAAGAAAGTCATTCTGTATTGCTCAACTTATAAGTAAGGACATGGCATCTAGATCCAGGGAGGTCATCATGCCAGTGTATGTGGCCCCTCATCAGACCCATCATTGAGTATAACACCTACTTTGGTATGTACCTGACGAGGAATATGCAACAACTGGAATGTCCACAGAGGTTCCTCACAAAAAGAATACAGAGCATAAACACAATGTCCTATGCAGATCACCTCAATGCCCTGTCTTTATACTCTCTTTCCTACAGAATGCTGAGAGGTAATCTATGACTGGCATACAAAGTATCCTTGGATTCCAACCCTGATGGACCTTTTATCATATCCACAGAACAAACTGTATCAGAACTACAAGTTCTAAGGACCTAAACTTTGCTTATGATATAAATAGGACTTGTTGTTGGGACGTGTAAGTATCTCAGAAAATTTCATTCTCTGGAATCAACTTTCCATTCATTATGATACAGAGCCCATCCCTAAGCCTTTTCAAGCTTAACCTGGACCAGAGGATTGGAAATTGAAAATTCACCCCAGGTCTGGCACCTATGTTTCTGATGGACAGAGGCAATCATTACATCATGCCCTAGCTAGCGTACACCCTTTAGAATAACTTCTAAGGCGCAGTAACACGTGGGATACATTTGGGTTGCATGGTTAGGCCTATAAAGGCTATAGTGTTCATTATTTATTTATTTATTTATTTATTTTTATTTTACATTTGATTACCGGGTGAGTTCAACTGGGCCAAGTGGCTCTTTTTCAGTGGATGCCTGGGGAGAAAAGCTCCCACTAAAAAACTTACATATAATTAACAAGGAGATAATTATAACAATAAAGTCAAACATTGTAAAAAAATTACCTTAGTGTACAATTTGAGTACTAGATAGGTCTTATTGAAATTATATGCTACTATCAGTCTGATGGTATAGTAAAGGTTTGAAGAAAAAAAACAAAGGGGGAGGTGGGGGGGTTAGGAAAATGAGAGGTGGTATAATAGGAAGTTAGTATGAGACAGGCTATTAATGTATAGTTTGACAGTGGTAATATTGCATTAGGGTTGAGGATAGGAATGAAAAGGGGTTTAGAACACTAAGCAAAGACATACAACCAGCCAAGTTTGGTACAGGAACATAGCCAGTTGTTGGTAAGGTGTTGTTTTAGAAGTTGTTTGAAAGTGGCAATACAGGTTGGGGTAAGTATTGCAGGAGGTAATGAGTTCCATAGTGTAGATATTCTGTTTGAGAAAAGGGCATCACCATAGGTATTATTAGATTTGGTTATTTTTAGCAGGTTTTTGTTGGAGAATCTTAATGAGTGAGAGCAAGAGTACAACTGAACAAGGTATTTGAGAGCAGAGCAATTGCTAGGGTGGTGGAAGATGTTGTGAGTAAAGTTTGATTGATTAAAAGTAAGTAAGTTGGGAAGTTCAAGCCATTTTAAGTGCTGGAGTGCTATGCAGTGTTGTGTTCTGTATGGTAGGTTTGAGGCAAATCTTGATATCTTATTATAGCATGACTCAAGTCTGATTAGGTCAGATTTATGCAAGTTTGTGAAAATTGGGGATGCATACAGTAGAGAGGAAAGAAGGTGAGTCCTAGAAATGACCTATCTAGTGGAGTCAGTGAGGTAAGGCTTGATATGGTAGAGAGAACCTAGCTTGATGTGTACTTTCTTGATAGTTGTGAGGTATTTGTCAAATCTAAGGTTATTATCCATGGTCACCCCTAGGAGCTTGGTTTGTTCTACTGGTTCTGTAGTAGTATTATTGGAGGAAGTGATAGTGAACTGCAGTGGGGGGTGGGGGTCAGATAGCTTGTACTTGTAAAGAGCATTAGCTTCGTTTTACTGGGATTGAGAATAGGTTGGTGGCTGGAGAGACATGTTTAAGTCACTGAGGGCATGCTGGATTATGTGTAGGAGTAAGGGTTTGGATGGGGCTGAGCAAATAAGGGTGCAATCAACCACATATTGAATTATGGTAGCATTATGTGTGGCTGGGGATAGCTCATTTGTGAAGATTGAGAAAAGCAGTGGGCCTAGTATTGATCTGCGTGGTACACCAACATTGACAGGAGGGAAGAAATTTGATTTTGCCATTTTACAGACTGCTGATGGTCTGTTAAATAGCTCTGAAACCAAGACAGAGCAGATGTGGATATGTTTACGTTTGCAAGTTTGGCTAGGAGTTTTTCATGTGAGACAATGTCAAATGCTTCTGACATGTCAAGGAATATAGTGGATAGTTGGAGTCCTGTATTTCTGTGCTGGTTAGTAGTATTAGTAAAACTGAGTAGTGCAGTGGTGGTGCTGTCCTTTGGGTGAAAACCGTGCTGGGATGAGGATAGTAAGTTGTTGGCTAGTAGATAATTGAATAGTTGAGCATGAATGCATTTTTCTAGAATGTTTGCACAGGGAGGGAGAATGGCTATGGGTCTATAGTTGGTAAGTTCGGTAGATGAACCGCCTTTATGGACAAGGATAATGAGTGATGTTTTCCATAATTTAGAAATATATTTTTCAGAGATGTCCCAATTGATTAAGACTGAGATTGGAAGAGAGATGATGCCTGCTGTTATTTTGAGAAAGTCGTTGGGAAGCTGATCTCTAGCAAGCACAGAGGTTTTCAGTTTTGATGGTAACTTCTTAATGGTGCTAGTTGGGATAGGTTTAAAAGAGAAAGAGGTTAGATTACTTGAGGTTTGTGTTGGAAGGGATAGAGGGGTGATATTTTTGCTACATTAGCCAAGTATACACCTATGAACTTATGAACCTATAAGCAAAGGTGGGTAAGATGGTTCACACAGCCTATCTTGACCTCACCATGGCTTTCAACACCATCCCCTATTCTGGAGTTATAGCTAAACTTACTAAACTAGGTAAAAATCCCTACGTCACAAGATGGGTTGCCAACTGGCTCACTGACAGAACCCACACTGTAAAAGTTGCAGACTCCAAATCTGACCTCAAACCAGTGACAAGTGGAGTACCACAGGGTTCAGTCCTGGGACCTCTCCTGTTTTGTATGTACTTCTCTGAAGTACAGGCTAACACAGAAGGCCTCTGGCTAACAAAGTTCACAGATGACTGCAAACTAGGAGCCATAGTCAAGTCCCCAAATGATGTGGACATTCTACAGAAGGGTCTCGCTGAGACAGATACCTGATGTCAGAGCCATGGCCTCAAGCTCAATGCCAAAAAGTGCAGTGTGATCCCCTTTGGTAAAACCTCTGTACCCATGAATTGCCATATAGGCAGCAATTTACTTAACAGTGAATGTGTGATAAGATACATTGGGACCCAGGTGGACAGTAGTCTCCTTTGATAGTCACATCGCCACAGTAGCCAGGAAGTCCTTCTATGTGGCACACCTCATCATAAAAGGGTTCTCATCCAGGAAAAAAGAAGTCATTGTTCCCCTCTACTCGACACTCGTTAGATCCATTATAGAGTACAATGCCACTTTTGGAATGTACCTCACAAGACATCTGCAGCAGCTGGAAAGGCCACAGAAGTACCTCACAAAGAGGATTACTGGCCTCAAACAAATGCCCTACACTGACCATCTCAAAAAACTCCAGCTTTATTCCGTAGCATATCACCTACTCCGAGGTGATCTCTGCCTAACATATAAAGCTATGTCAAACCCAGAGCTGATGGACATGCTGCACCTAAAGAAATCCCAATCCCTCTGAAATACATGCTCTAGGGACCTAAACCTTGTCACCACAATAAACAGGACATGCTGGAGGGATAGATTCCTGTACCAGAGACTTCCCATACTCTGGAACAGGCTACCCATCTATGTCAAGCAAAGTTCTTCATTAGCACTCTTTAAGAAAAATCTTGATGAGTGGATGGGAAATAAGAAATACACCCCAGGGATCACTTCTGTGTCTCTGCTCAACAGTGGTACAGGAAAATAACTTTCTTTGGTGGCGTAAGCCAGGGGGCCTTGTTGACTAGGCTTACGTAGGCCCTTGGGCCATAGCCTAGTACCTACCTACGAACCTATGAACCTAAATCCTAAGAACTCTCTCCACGACTAAAAGTATTAGCTCCATGGGTCTAAACAATATGCTAAGCATTCTGTTTATTAGCTCCAAACAGTTCCTGGCTGACTTCATATGACATCTATTCAATCTCAGCCTCCCCACTGGTTTCATGCCTGGAGTAAGGAGAACTGCTACAGTCATCCCACACTACAAATAGTGTCCCATGATGGACCCAGGCAACTATATATCTATCAGCCTGAGCAGCCTGTAAGGCAACTGATTTCATCATTATGGACCCCATAAACAAGTACATAAACAGTCTTCAAACTTTGGGCCCTAACCAATTTGGATTTGTTAAAGGCAGATTATAACTCTCAAATGTAGAGGCATTTATTGAATAAGTCATTAAGACATTAAACTCAAGTAAATAAGTTTACATGGAATACCTAGATTTGTCCAAAGCCTTTGTTACCATTCCTTATTTGCCCATCACTGAAAAACTTTTCTAGTTAAATGTATATCCCTTCTAACACTGGATAGCAAAGATCCACTAGGTTTAGTAGGCTTGACCTGCCTTTGAAAAAATGGCTCACTGATAGAACCCAGTCTGTGCATGTTACAGGCACACTCATAGGTTCATAGGCAAATACTAATTTAGCTGCCCTTGTGGGCCACATTAACCCTAGCCAGTTTCCATTTTTGTGATCAAAATAACCTATCCCATTTGGTTATAGATTGGCCATACCAATCTCATGGCTGATAAGTATATATCACCCCAATGAGAAAAACTGGGATCATACCATAGATAATTTGAAGGGACCAATGCATGGAAGAAAGCATCTAGGAGTTGACTTTGTCCATTAATAGTACAGGGGGCAGTCCTAGGGTAATGTTTCTGTTTCCCATTCATAGATCTAAGTTGCACTTGAATATGGACAGGGATGAACTTTGTTTTATGTGGATGGGGAGTCTGTTCCACAGCAGAGGCATCATCTGCGAGATATACCTGTCCCTCCAAACTCTTCATTTGGTGTTGTGGAAGAGGTTTAAATCCCTAGACTGAGTATTTTTGATGCCACTTACCTTAACTTGCTGATGTGCAGTAAATCCATTAGTAATGAGTTGGAGGCTGCCTTGTAAGCCAGACACAGGTCACTTCTTAGCAGTCTGTAGGATATCGAGTATAGTGACATGGCTTTGAGTCGGTCCATTTAGGACATGTTGTTTAGCCTCGTAAGCTTTTTGGTAACATATCTTTGTGGGCATTCCAGTTTTTTCATGTGTCTGGACAGGTATATGTCAAAGGGGGCATTATATTCAATGACTGGTCTAATGAAGGCTGAGTAAAGGGGGCTAATGACATCCCTAGATCTAGACACAATCCCTTTGTTTATAAGCTGTACAATATAGAAGGAATTTCTTACAACAATGGACATATGTTGGTCAAAAGGTAGGTCACTTTCCACATAAGTCCCCAAATCCCAAACAACTGGATCAACTCTTAGGGGCATACTGTCAATGTGATAGCTCCCTGGGTTAGATGACTTCCCAAAGGATACAATAATGTATTTTTTGGCATTTAGTTTCAGTCCATGATTTTGAAAGCAGTTATTTATTTAGGACAAATGTTCACGGAGGATGGCTAAGTCATTTGGGGAGTTAATGGCTGCTTCTAGCTTTCAGTCATCTGCAAATGTAGTCAACCAGAGTCATTTAGTATTGACTTTTGCTTCAGAAAAGTAGATGTCAAACAGGATAGATCCCAGCAGATAACCCTGGGTGGTGACTAGTCTCTTTGTGCAGGTAACATTTCCTGTTTTGATTATCTGTATCCTATCTATGAGCCAGTTGGCAATCCAGAGAGTGACATGGAGGTTTATTCACAGCTTATTTAGCTTTTCTACTATGCCTTACTGGGAGATTGAGTCAATAGCTTTGGTTGGGTCAAGGTATGCATTTTGTATACCATTTTGCCTAGTTCCACTGTTATGATGATCTTTTCGAAAAATCCACCTGGTTGATTAAGCATGACATGCCCTTAAAGAATCCAAACTGATGCAGGTCCAATGTTTGGAGGTTCCCTATGTCCTGATTGATTAATTCCATGATACATCTTGCCATGGATTTCAATCTCAACCAAAAGAGTGGTTATCAGTGGTATCTCTCAGGGATCAGTCTTGGAACCAGTACCCTTGGTATCTACTGCTCTGATATTAAAGTAGACATCAATGGCCTGTGGCTGATGAACTTTGCTGATGACTGCAAATGCGGGGCTGTCATAAATATCCCAGTTTAGCTAAATATTCTTCAGAGGAGCTAACTCATATTAGTAAACAGTGCTTGGAACACAGCCTAAAATTTGGCAAACCTGGATGCTCTTGTTCCCATTACATATGTGAAATCCCCCTAAAAATCAACTCAGTCATTAGGGATTGTGGCACTTTCATCCTCCTTGGGTTACCCTAACTAACTTAAAGTGCTCTCATGCTGTTTGATTTCCTACCAACTATTGAGAGCAGATCTTTGTCTTGTTTACAGAATCTCAAAAGATCTGGTCCTATGTATCCTACTACAAACCCACAAAGCTAATACCACCCTAAACACCTGCTCAAGCGACATAAACTCTTCCAAACATAATGGGACCTGTTGGTGGGATAGATATCCTTCACAGAGAATTGCTCTTTTATGGAACAGACTCCACTTAGAGGTAAAGCAGACTAGCTCCATTTCTATTTTAAGTATAATCTGGATGAATAAATCAGCAAACATTAAGTACACCCGCAGTCTTGCCCCTTTAGCTTTTATGGAAAGGGGTCAAAAATACATATGGGGTCTGGTATTAATTCATGTCTTGATTAATTGGTGGATCTTTGAGTAAGCCACAAATTGCCCACTGCCTCAACAGCCTAGTATGAACTTATGAACATTACTGCACTATTGCCTCCCACTATACAAATAAACCTATAACTTGCAGAAACTCCCCCCTACACCCTGACCTGACCCACCTGCCTTTCCTATACATGTCATCTCCTGGCATAGACATGTTCTGTCCCCCTGTGTCTTTAATGCGTCTTTTATCAATACACCATGACACAAAATTGGCATTTTATATTACTTTATTCTTACATCCTGATTTTACACTCATAAGTTTGAAGTTCAAAATAGTGAGCTGCTGACAAGCTGAAATCAGAAAAGTAAACCAAAAGAGTAATGAAAATAAAATTAAACAAAAGCAATTAAAAATATGATTACATTTTTTTTTTGCTGCAGAAATAAGACCCTTCCTATATTGGGCTCCTAACTCCCCTGCATCATTGGCATTCTTTCTTCAAGGTTATGTAACTACGAGAAAAAAAAAAGTAATATTCTTTCCTTGTGATTGTCAGACTTGTCATTTAGAATGCATTCTGTAGTGTTATATATTTGATCACATTCTGGCTTGTCAACAACATAAAGTTTTAAACATCTCACTTCTGCATGTAAGCCATAGCTGTTTCAGGTTCTTGTCTTCTTTTTCAAACTCTTAGAATTAAAACATATAACACTACATATCCTTCTGCCATTTCTATTTTTCCCAATTTTCTCTTCCCCTTTACTCAACCGAATCCACCGAGCCATTGTTCTTTTTTCATTATTGTTCCCAAATTCACCCTTCAAGAAATGGCTGCTCTATTCCCTACCCCCTGACAGTTTAAAAGTATTACATTTCTAATCTATTTTTCCTTCACAGACATTTTCAGGACTGTCTCATTTCCTTTAAAATATAGCCTATTATTATATATAACTCCTTGCTGATCAAGACTTCTCACACATTTCTACCATTCCAAATCTTTTCTCTTTAGTCCATTCCTTTCCCAGTCATTATATCTATCAATCTTTTCTTTCTTTCTTTCTGATCTTCCTATCTACAAGCAAAGTACATCAGAAAAGTTAACGCCCAAGCACTTTATGGGTGTTAACCACCTAGGTCTCATAGGCGGTTCACCTACTGTACATTGACAAATCATTAAAGCTACTTGAACTATGCTTAAGCAATCACTTCTACACTGTCTTAACTTCCAGAATAGGTCATACTCAGTCAGAACTCACTGTCACCATATACCACTATTTAATGTCACTGTTAGCATGACTAATGGAAAAATCAGGTATTCGGTATGCCTCATTGAGAATTCATATTCATAGTAACCACGTGATGTTCACTGATAGTCTAAACATAAACATTTCCAGAATACACCATTAATCTAATCAAAGAAGTAACATTTATTTGAAACAAAATGTCAGCTCTAGATATTTGATGTTAATGCTATGGGCACCTCTCACCAACACCTCTAGCTTAGGAATGCATTGCATTATGCGTATATTCTTAAATGGCAGTATCATACAACAGTCTTAAACTGCCAATGGCAATAGTATATGTTTTCATTATATGCAACATTTTAACAACTTTCTTTCAGTTAGCATCACTTCAGCCCCCCACACACACACCCCAAGAGTGATAGGTCATGAATTCCTATATGAAAGAGCAATGGATGACACAGGATGAAATTGAAGAGAATGTGGCACAGGAAGATGCTCTGGAACTTTCTATAGAATGCCACAGGAAATGAACAAAAAGTGTGCCCTCAGTTTAGAAGAACATGATCTACGAGAAGAGTTGATTAACTTAATAAAGATGGACAGATATATTAAGACCAATGAAAGAAATAGTATACAGAAAGTCAATAAAACCCAAAAAGTTAAAAGTTGGATAAAACAAATGAACACAGTAATTAGGACTGCTCATAGAGATTCATGCAATGTAACATTAGTAAATAGGATATGTAACTGTGCAGCTAAATTGATAACAGATAAAGTCTTACCACTAAAACACAGGGTAGTAAGGAAAAGGAAGACAAGAAATCAAATTCCATCATGAAAGCATATAATAGAGAAAACTATAAAACAATTGAGACAAGAAGTGTCATTGTTAGAAGAGTGTAGAAGAGGGAAAAGATCAACAAAAATACTCAGAAAGAGAGACGTGATAAAAGTAATGCACAGTACCAGAGCATATCAGGATCTGTTGTGCACTATTGCAAATAATAAACTAAAAATATCAGCACAGGCAGAAAAACTTAAAATATATGCAGATGAATATAAAGGAAAAGTACAAAATAAACAATTTATTCCATCCATCCTCAACCCCTTTTTCCCATTTTGTACATTGGGTCAGGGTGTCACTTCAACAGTGCCAATCATCTCGAGCTAAGGTTCACACTGCCAGGTGGCTAGCCTTGCCATGGTAGTTCATCCGTACCATTCACTCACTTGCACCTACAGCCAATTTAGGCCCTGGGATTCAGCAGGCTCTGCATGGTATGCAGGAATACTGCAAGAGCTGCTGCAGGCAATATGGATGAAGTACGATCCAGGAACGAGCTCCCAAGACGTGCACGACCGCTCCTGTACTATTCCTGCATGGACACAGCTCCTGTATGCTAATTACCCCATTTGCTGGTGAAAACCATGCAAATGAGGTGAATTAGCAATCCAGGAAGCAGGCAGGCATTTGTGAAGGAATAGTGTAACCTGCAGAAATGTATTCAGCTAGTAACCGAATACATTTCTGGAATAGCCAAATACATTTCTGGAAATTACAAAACAGAGGCATGACAGCTTGAAAGAAAGCATGTATTCAATGTAGTAGGCATACCAATGGCCGAATATATGGCCATTAGCATGGGAAATTGATGCAAAATTATAAAAAATAACTTTTTGGCCGATTTCGGCTGTTTAAGCATAGATAGCTCAGCAGTGCGCAAAAGGGATTGTGCCAAAAATAAAAACAAATGAGAAAGGTCAATTTTAAGATGATTATGCATTTTGCCATTATAGTCAATGACATGCATAAGACAATAAGACCATGGAATAGTGGTTGCTAAGGGGGAAGGCTGATTGTCAGTTTTGTAACCATGCATTAGCAGTCAGTTCTATGCAAATGAGGGGAATGATACTGAATCACAGATTTTCCCTCAGTGCAAGCTTGCACCGAATCATGTAGGTGTAGCAAGACCATGGTGTAAGCCTAAGAGCTAGATGACCTCATAAGGCTGTGTGTCATACTTGCTGTAAGCTGAGTGGAGCTCTGTGGCCCGTGTTTGTGCTTAGCTAAGCACAGCTAAGGCAGGGTGTGTGTCTAAGGCTGTATTGTCTTACACCAAGAAATGCAGAGTGTGTTTGTGTACAGGGAGGGTCAGTTTCTGCTAAATGGTATTTACATTGCCTAAGCGGGTGTGCGCAGCATGCTCCAGGTTGAAAAAAAAAAAAAAACAGGAAATAGCACCTCTGTTCACATCTGAGCACTGGGTATGCGTGGTGCGCCTCGGGGCTTAAACGGGAAGGCAATGGGAAGGAAAAACAGCAGTAGGAAGGCAATCAAGGAGAACTAGCATAGCTGGCAGGTGAAATGTATCAGAATCAGCTAATTACACAGGCAGCAGCCCAGCACACTACTATAAACTATGCAAACACCTTTCACTCTGGTTTTTCCCACAAACTCTACACCATCGGTGTACACAAATGGGGAAATTTTACCAGACAAAACTAACAAAATGATAGGGTCTGCTTTCACTCTCATACATCAATAAGTGGAAGAGGCTGAGGGTGGTGTGGATGAGAATGCTGATGACCAACCCACAGTGAAGAGAAGGAGAAGAGTGTACAGACCCAGGGTAACCTAACAGGGGCTACATGAGCTGGAGATAGTGGAGTGCTATAGGGTGGACAGGGACCTCCTACAGCAAATTGTTGAGCTGTGCTGGCCATGCCTCACACACAGAACCAACAGAGGGGAACCCATCCCAGTGGATACAAAGCTATGTGTAGGCTTAAGAATACTAGCCACAGGTACCTTCCATAGGCCAACTGGGGATATCATGGGAATCTCACAGGCATCAGCATCCAGGGTACTCCATGAGTTCCTGGATGCCATGTCAGCACATGCCGGTGAGCACATCCATTTCCACAACACCTGTGAGGTGTTGGCCAGCAATATGCGTCTCTTCCAGCAAATAGCAGAATACCCTGAGGTAGTGGGTGCTATAGACTGCCCACACATACACATCAAAGCACCAACCGATGAGTGGGGTAGGGTCTACATAAACTGCAAGGACTTCCCTTACATCAACTGCCAGGTTGTGTGTGATGCCCAGGGCATTATAATGAATGTATGTGCTGGCAGCCCTGGAAGCTATCACGACTCCCACATCTGGCATATGACACAGCTGTGCCAGTCATTTGCTAGGGGGACATCACATATGGCCACCTAGTGGTGGATGCTAGCTACGCACTGGAGCCATGGCTGATGACACCCATCAGATATGCACAAACACCTGAACAAGAACTCCATAATGAGGCACAAGCACAAACCAGAGTCATAATAGAGCATGTGTTTGGGATGCTTAAGTCCCGGTTCTGGTGCCTGGACATATCCGGTGGAGCCTTGCAGTACTCTCCAGCTACATGTACACAAATTTTCATTGTATGTGCCATGCTACACAATATGATTTTGCGGAAACAGCTGCAACAGGAGCAGAACGGGGTAGGGCCACACAGCCTCCCACCATTGCCAAGGCCAGCACAGGCACAGAGTGAGTCAGAGGAGGAACAACCTAAGCCTGCCCCTGTAGGCAAAAGGAGGCATGCCCAGCATGCCCAGGCTTTGGCAAAAAGGCAATGCATAGCACATACATTGATACAGTAGGAACCCAGGGAATGACAGCTCTCTCTAAATCACACATACAGTAAAAGGGATGCCAGTCATGACACTACCTGTGCTTTACCATGTATAGGGAGTGGACTATGTGCAGCCAACATAGTCAGCCCTCCAGCACCATCCTCAGTTCTGGCACAGCCCCTAGGGAAGTCACTCTTCCTATCAACTGCTGAATGGTGTAGTATGTTCTGCTAGTTGTATCTATGGTATGTATGTCAGCATGCAAGGGAATCAGGTAGCTGAATGGGATGGCAGCAGATAATGGACACCTATATGGGCAGCATGAAATCCATAACAAATACTGGTGTCAACAAAGTAGGTAGTACTAGACAAGGTGAGAAATCTCACTGCAGTAAATGTGGTGGCCCAAATGTCTGTCCATGGGAAACACGCATGCATGTCAGTGAGGCTCACATACCCAACAACAGTCTCAGCCAGCAGGACAGGTATAGATGACCACAAAGAAAGGCTGTGCTAAGGCCTCCAGTTGATGGCAATGGAGAACAGCCCCCCTGCAGAGCTACAAAGACAGACTACAACAGGTCAGGCAGTTAGATGTTAGTTCTGAAGGGTAAGAAGTCTGAAACTGAAATGTAGGTCAATAAAACCTAAGATCTGTATTCTACTGATATGCCTCTAGTCTGCATGATAAGTCAGAATACAAAACGAAATGGATGCCAACAGAGTACCTGAAATACCAGTACAGTTATAGCAAATATTTACAGTTGTCAGGTGTGCCCCCCCCCCACAATCCTATGTAGAAATGCAGTAACATGTACATGTCGGTTTAATAACAGTGGAGCACAGATTACCTGAGCTGGTCCAATATGCAGTATAGATTGTTGCATGTGTACAATATGCAGGGCTCTTTGTGTTAGGTTGTTGTGTGTTGTATAGTGTGGAAGTGGTCAGCATGTAGGCATGGAGGGTTGTATCCTGGTAGCCTATGGCCAGTACTGTTGATGACAGGGCCATGTTTTGACAACTGCAGTGCCAACCACAATGCATCCCTGCAAGACCCAGTTCAGCAGTCATCCATGCTCATTGTTCAGATGTAATATCTGTCACCATCTGAAAGATGGACATGCCATGAATGTGGGCCCAGACATACACACAGTACACAGGTGGAAATACCCTAGATGGAGTACATAAAATGTAACTGTCAACTGCACACACCTTTGGAATTGTACATACAGGTTAGCAGCACATTAGTTGTCTGTGTAGTATGGAATACTGATGTAGTGTGGCCAATCACTGACAGACCACAAAAGGCACAGTTATGAAGTAATGAGAGATTGCCGATGTCCCTGCACAAGGCAGCATAATGGGAATGTCCCAGGTATATCTGTGAATCAGCTGCAAGAAGCTTCAATATCACAGATACACTCAGCTCACCCCATTATTAGACACAGGTTTATCACAGGTCATATCCCTGCTGTTGG